>NC_087202.1:58154551-58180918 GCF_015104395.2 Macrobrachium nipponense | reverse complement strand
AACTGGTTTTGACTGCTGTTGATTCCGGTAACACTCTTGACTGTAGTGTCCTACTCTTTCACACTTGAAACAGACAACATTAGGTTTCTGTAACTGTCTTGAAAAACTGGATGAGGATTTCACATTAATTTGCTGAGCTGTATTACCTTGTGTAACTCTTAGTAGTATCACTTGAAGGTTTCCCATTAAATTTGTTCCTGTTATTTGGATAAGACTTAAAACCTGGGCGTTGTTGACTCTGGTACTTGACATTGTAATTACGTTTGCTACTGATTATATTGTAATCTTCACTAAGTGTAGCGGCTTTGTCAAGTTTCTTCACTTCTCTCTCTCTTAAATAGGCTCTTATATGTTCAGGAATTCCCTTAAGATACTGTTCAAAGAACAAGTAACTCTTCTAACTCATCAAAAGTTTTTAACTTTAGCAGCTTCTACCCAACGTTTGAAACACCTTCTCACTTTGTAAGCATAATCTAAGAAGGTTCCCTTCTCATCTTTTCTTAAATTTCTGAATCTCTCATTGTAGTACTCTGGGGTCATCTGGTAAACTTGTAGCCACACTGTGTTTAAGTACCTTGTAGTCTTTACACTGATCAGCTGTTAAGGCTAGATAAGCACTTCTCCCTTTACCAATCAAGACACTTTGTAGCAAAACTGACCATTTATCCTCTGGCCATCCCATACCTGAAGCCACTTTCTCAAAGTGATCAAAAAACTCATCTGGAGCTTCTTCAGTAAACTTAGGGATTAACTTCTGTACTCTCACTACATCAAATACAGGGTCTTGATTACCTGGTTAGGGTTAGACTGTGTTACAGGTAATGTGGATCTAGCTCTTATTAATTCCATTTCCCTTTCATGTCTTGCGATTTCTCTTTCCTCTTTTATTCTTTCTCTTTCCTCTTCTGCTGCTTTTTCTCTTCTCTTCTCTTCTTTCTTGTTTTTCCCTGTCTATTCTTTCTCTTTCAGCTTGCATCCTTTCTCTTTCAGCCAGCATTTTTAGCTTAATCAAATTCTCTTCTGCTTCAATGCGTCTAAGCTCTAACTCTGCATCACTTTTCTCTTTCTTTTCTGCTTGCTTATTTATGAGATCAGCACGTGCTACATTCAACAACTCTTGAGCCAATTCTAACTCATCTTCATCAGTTATTCTACCAGAGTTTATCAATGAGTTCCATAGCAATACATCTTATTTGTGCCTTTACCATAACTAGTAGACACATAACCACCACATGCTTCTGCTAAAGCGCTCAACTGTGCTCTAGACAGAGTGGTTTCAGACAAAAAAAACTTGGACGGAAGGAGCTGCTAAAAATTCCTGAAACATTGAACTGAGCCATTTTCCTCTAAGTTATCAATTTACAATTCAATACAATAAATGCAAAACAAAACTATATGGTCACTCTCCTAACAAAATATATTCCTAACACCACCAGTATATTCTAGAGTGATAATGAAATCTGCTTTCCCGGGTCTCTGGGCACCATTAAACAATGTTACGAAGTGCCAAGTATCTGGTTACCTTGCATCAAATATTACCTCACCAAAAGCCAAACACCTGAACCCTCATAACACGTTTAAACGACTGAATACACTAAAGGCAACAGTGATCCCTTAACACTTACCAGTATTGCAGAAAATCAGACTAAGTTCATCAAAACAGGTGTGAGGTAATCTTGTAAGTAATTAGATTAATCAAAGGGCATCACTCCTTCAACAACTTTCAAACTCTAAGTATTTCCCTGATTTCAGAAGTCTAAGTACTTTCTGGTTCTAAGTCACTTCAAGAAAATTGAAGGAAAGCAAATCAATTACCACTCTATGTTTCTACCTATCATAAATATAGTCATAATTATATATACTTAACTGTGTAAGATAAAGAAAACACTTATAAAAATTTAAATACAAAATTTATTATTAAATTCAAAATTATAAGTGAAATTCACAATATCAGGGAAAATTACTGTTACTTGAAAACAAAGTAAAGTTTAATTAATTTCTTGAATCAAATTAAGTAAATTAAATCAAAATTAATTTTATCATAAAATTCAAGAAAATTAATTCAATCAAAATTCAAAAGTGTTAGGCAATAATTGAAAATTTGAAATTAATTCATAAGTGCTGAACAACAATAAAACTTGAAAAGAATTTCTAAGTAAATGCAAATCAATTCACAAGTGTTAAATTTAATTAAATGTGCAATGATAAAGCATGAAAATAACTAAGTCAATTAATGGTGAATGCAAATGAAAATATAAAACAAAAGACACACTTCAATAAGAAAATGATAAGTGCACAAACAATGGAACAGACACAAACACAAAACTATCAGCAATGTGTAAAAGTGTATATCTTTTTCATTCAAATACTGTAACCAACAGTTTTTTACCAAACCTTCGTAACAGACAACAGTTCCTATCAATTATTAGTTAAACACAATTCCTATCCGTTATTAGTTAAACACACTCCCTATCCATTATAGTTGCAACTAATAAAAATATAACACACTTTACCTTTTTGGTATACCAACTTCTTCTTTCTCTTGTATATTACACTTTCACAAAAAAACCAGGCGCCGTTACGAATGTTTGTTCAGATTCCCACAAAAGAAATTAAATAAACTAAATAAATTCTAAGAAATATCAAATATAGAATTCCTCAAGTTGTTGAGTGACCAAAATTTACGTTAAGTTAATATAATCTCGATGTCGAGTGAGAGAGAGAGAGAGCGAGAGAAAGAGAGAGAGAGAGGGAGATCTAATTGCCTCGAGGTCTTAAGATCGAATGAAAATCTCTTCCTTTATGGAAATGACAGAGCAGATGTCTCAAAACGTTCTAGGCACGAAAGCTTCTCGAAAGTTCTGAAATCTGACGCAATCTTACACACATAATGTGCAACATCCACGTGGGACTTGGCAAATACATACACGTACAAGACAAGACTGCTCAACAGATACGTACCCGATTGAAACGGAGGGTAAAACGATAATTAAGATTGACATGTTTTTGATGACAACGAGCTCGCTATCAAACGCGCTGACAGAGCAGGGAAGCGAACGGATCTCGCAGACTCCAATCTTAAAGTGCTAACATAAAAGTTAAACATTTGCAGCTTTGAAAAGACAAGGATCTCTCTCTTTACGTTATATATATATTCTTTTACAAGACGTTAATGCGAAATCTGAACACACATTTTAAAAACATCCTATTCTAAGCGTATCTAGGAATCTGAAAAACAAAAATTGTTACACAATCTACAAGACATTTCAAAGAGGGGAAAAGGAAAACAGCATTTTGAAAGTAGCAATATATAATAATATATATATATATATATATATATATATATATATATATATATATATATATATATATATAATATATATATATATATATATATATATATATATATATATATATATACTATATATATATATATATATATATATATATATATATATATATATATATATATATATATATATATATATATATATATATATATATATATATACACACACATATAGCAAAGTTAAACACTGTATACGTGTTCTAATATGTTGTAGGAAGCCCACTAAAATTTGGAAAAAAATTGAAAGTTTTTTATTTAAGCTTTCGGAGAGTACATTCTCTCCCTCTTTTTTTCCAAATTTTAGTGGGCTTCCTACAATATATACATATATATATATATATATATATATATATTTTATATATATATATATATATATATATATACACATATGTGTGTGTGTGTGAATACACATATAAAACCTCCAGGGGATGTCCATGATACAACGATTAAAACTGATAAATTTATTCCAAGAAACGTTTCGCACATGAAATTCTCTGTACATCATCCGTCTGTGAAAGATAAAGACACATTTATAAATAAAAAACTATAAAAGTGCAAAAAAACGGAATTCACATATATTAAAACTAGTCTTAAAATTACATAAAAAAACAAAGTAAAAAAAGTAAAAAACAGGTTAAAAGAGACCGTTCATTGTGAGGAGAGAAGATGGAATGAACTAAGACAAGTTAAAAGTAACGACTTCAACTATGCCAGGTACAGAGTTGCTGAGGACGTGTTACTGTTAAGAGAGGGAACAAGCCTCTTGATATATAAAGACTCAAGGGTAGTTAAATGGTCAGGAAGTTTGACATGGTCTATTATGGAAAACTGTTATTTTTGTACTTCAATTTTGCAATTAAAGGAATGATTTCTGATGATGGAAAATTCAGGTTGTTTTATTCTCTGACCAGTGCGAAAGCTGAAGCCCAAGTGAGAGCAATATCTGACCCTTAACTACCTTCGAGTTGATCCGACGTAAGAGCCCGGATATCCAGGGCATGTAAATTTATATATAACGTTGGATTGCATAAAAGGTTGAAGGCGATCCTTATAGTTAAAAAAGGAACCATTTGTGCAGGGATTTCTTGATATGAGTTTAACTTTAAGGCATGGTATCTCATGTTCAATGATTCGTTTAAGGCTGGATATGTAAATTTCAAGTCAGATATATAGGATCGTGACATAAAATAGTCTTTTAGGGACATTAAAATTAGGTATTGGTGGCTGTAAGAATTTCGCAAGTATTTTGTTGATGTTTTTTTTGAACAATTTCGAGTGGAAACGAATTAGATTTGAAGAAACCTAACAAAAAAGTAATTTCCATGTGGAATAGTTGCCAAGACTAAGAGTATTTCAGTGCTCTATTAACCAAAGTGTGAATAGTATTAAGTTTAAAAGATTGTTGACACGAACTAAAATAATTGTTAGTCAGACCAGTAAAAGTACGTTTTCTATAGACCGACGTGGAGAACTCAGAGTTAGTTTTGGTAATTTTCAAATCTAAAAAAGGTAAACAATCCTCGTTCTCTACTTCCACTGTAAAATTGATATTAGGATGAAAGTTGTTAATATACTCTAAAAAAGAACATTGCCATGGGTGTTGAAACAAAGCAAAGGTATCATCAACATATCTACGATATAATGAGGGCTTAAAGTTCGAATCACACCGATTTAAAAACTCAGACTCCAAATGAGACCTAAAAAAATTTACAAAAAGAGGGCCTAAAGGGGAACCCATTGCAACTCTATCGATCTGCGAGTAGAGTTGCTGATTAAATACAAACATCGAATCTTGCACTGCAATATCGAGTAATTGTTTAAAAATAGCCGATTAAAACCATGGAAATTTGTATCATCATTAATAAATATTTTGTTAAGTATAATATTGATGGTTTCATTAAGAGGTACGTTGGTAAATAGAGACTCAACGTCAAAACTAACCATATAGTAATCTCCATCTTGTCTGGTAATCAGTTGTTGAAAGTCAGATCCATTTTTTAAAGAGTATTCATTATTACTATATTCAGATAAAAGTCCAGCTAAAAATTTTGAGATAGAGAAAGAGGGATTGTTATAAGCAGCCATAATTGGTCTTAAAGGTAGGTCAGGTTTATGTATTTTTGGTTGCCCATAAAGAACACTAGAAGATGAACCAGTGACGAACAGTTGTTGATAAGTTGTTTCATTTATAATGTTATCATTTTTAATTTTCCTTAGAAATCTGTTAATCTTGTCTTCTCGCTTATATATATTAAGAAAGGAAGGTTCGCCATGGACCTCAAACTTCGAACTGTCAGACAAGATAGTTTCCATTTTTTGTACATAATCGTTCTTGTTTAGAATGACCACTCCCTTACCCTAGTCTGGTTTACATATGGTTATGTCCTCTCGTTTCTTCAAATTCAATAGCACTCTCAAATCAGCAGGTCTAAACAAAGGTGTCCAATTGGTTTTTAGATGAACATATGTTTTATGGACCAAATTAGAAATTTTTTGTTGGAGGTTAGCTATGTATTGATTGCATTCTAGTTTAGTTAACCTTTGAAACATAATTTTAAAAGGTAAAAAGAACCTAGCATAGTTGGGACTAAAGGATGGAAGGCAAAAGTCCAAACGAAACGAAAGTAAAAATTCTTCTCTTTAAGATAAGACATAGTCAGAGAAGTTAAAAATACATTTTTGTTAGACTGGGAGTCAGGAATAACGACACCGAGGTTCAAAAGTTTTCTTTGGTGTCTCGTAAAAACATCAGAGATATAGTTGTTGATAAATTTACAAAACATTCTTTGGTACAATAAGCGATCTAACATGGATAAATCATTGTACAATAAATTCTTCAATTGTTGAGTAGTTACAGTTAATTGTTCAATAGTGCGAAGTTTACAATCAATTTCATTCTTGAGTAAAGTCTTGAGCGCATCTTTGTAGAACTGGGTGTTGTACAGGGTGGATTAGTACAATCTAAAGCGGATGAACTTCGGAGTATTGTCATTAATTTGGCAGTATTGAAGAAAATCGAGATCAGCTTTGGCTTTCTCCAGTCTAAGGGTAGTCTTCTCAAGTTTTCTCGAGGTAGATATAGCAATGGGCGGATAACGGTGCTTCTGCAGTTGAGAAAAAAGGTGAATTCCTCGTAGTCGAAGACGAAAGGTGAACAGGAGGACTAAGAAGAGTTTCCGTATCATCGTTGGAGACACACAGCAGGTCAGCGAATACACATATAAAACCTCCAGGGGATGTCCATGATACAACGATTAAAACTGATGAATTTATTCCAAGAAACGTTTCGCACATGAAATTCTCTGTGCATCATCAGTCTGTGAAAGATAAAGACATTTATAAATAAAAAACAATAAAAGTGCAAAAAGCAGGAATTCTCATATATTAAAAATAGTCTTAAAATTACATAAAAGAACAAAGTAAAAAAGTAAAAAAAAACAGGTTAAAAGAGAAAGCTTAAACACCAACCGTTCATTGTGAGGAGAGAAGATGAATGAACTTTGACAAGTTAAAAGTAACGACTTCAACTATGCCAGGTACAGAGTTGCTGAGGACGTGTTACTGTTAAGAGAGGGAACAAGCCTCTTGATATATAAAGACTCAAGGGTAGTTAAATGGTCAGGATGTTTGACATGGTCTATTATGGAACACTGTTATTTTTGTACTTCAATTTTGCAATTAAAGGAATGATTTCTGATGTTGGAAAATTTATGGTTGTAGTTCTCTGACTAGTGCGAAAGCTGAAGCCCAAGTGAGAGCCATATCTGACCCTTAACAGCCTTCGAGTTGATCCGACGTAAGAGCCCGGACATCCAGGGCCTGTTAATTTATATATAACGTTGTATTTCATGCCCTGGATGTCCAGGCTCTTACGTCGGATCAACTCGAAAGCTGTTAATGGTCAGATATTGCTCTCACTTGGGCTTCAGCTTTCGCACTGGTCAGAGAATAAAACAACCTAAATTTTCCAACATCAGAAGTCATGCCTTTCATTGCAAAATTGAAGTACAAAAAGAATAGTTTTCCATAATAGACCATGTCAAACATCCTGACCATTTAACTACACTTGAGTCTTTATATATCAAGAGGCTTGTTCCCTCTCTTAACAGTAACACGTCCTCAGCAACTCTGTACCTGGCATAGTTGAAGTCGTTACTTTTAACTTGTCTTAGTTCATTCCATCTTCTCTCCTCACAATGAACAGTTGGTGTTTAAGCAGTCTCTTTTAACCTGTTTTTTACTTTTTTACTTTGATCTTTTATGTAATTTTAAGACTATTTTTAATATATGTGAATTACTGTTTTTTGCACTTTTATTGTTTTTTATTTATAAATGCATCTTTATCTTTCACAGACTGATTATGCACAGAGAATTTCATGTGCGAACGTTCTTGGAAATAATTTTATCAGTTTTTATATTCGTGTATCATGGATATAATGTGTGTGTGTGTGTGTGTATATTTTCTATTTGTTTTTTCGATGATTCCAAGCTTATCGAGCATCCTCTTCCATTATGGTATTGTTGAGTTTCTTTTCTGGATTGAACAGCCAAGAGAAGCTCATTTAAGAAAGTGCTCCCTTGGTAAGAGGCCCATTATTATTTCGCTGTAGTCTGTCACTAGTACTCTCGCTGGAAATGAATTTGTATATAGGGGCACCCAACTTTGATCGTTATATGATATGAGGAAAAGCAGTTTGAAAATAATGCCGATGAGAACACGAAAGCCTTTAGATCTACTTTCGTTAGTTCCTATTTCATTTTACTCAAAGACGGATTGGTTGGGTTATGAGAAGGGTATTGAGAGAGAAACAGAGTTTAACTTCACATTCTTGGTTGTTGTACTATATATTGTGGTTATGTACGTTCTCTGACAAAATGAGATTAGTATTAAAATGTGGAAGTAACCGTATTATATCTTTATACCATATATATACATATATATATATATTATTATATATAATATGGTTATGTATATGTATCCTGATATATGTATATGGTTATGTTGTATATGGTATATATTGTGTATATGTATATATATATATGTATATGTATATATATTATGTATGTATAGGTTATATAATATTATATTATATATATATCTTATATAATATAATATTCTATATATATATATATTATATATATATTATATATATATATATATATATATATTAGATATATATATATATATATATTATATATTATTTATATAATATATAATATTATTATATATATATATATTATATTAATTATATATATATATATATTAATTATTATTTATATATATTATTATATTATTATATGATATAATTATTATATATATATATAGATATATATATTATTTATATATAATATATATATATATTATTATATATATATATTAAATATATTTATTATATAATATTATATTATTATATATATTTATATATATTTATAAATATAATTATATATATCTATATATAAATATATATATATATATATATATATATAATATATCTATATATATTTATATATATATAATAGATGTGTGGTGTATGATAGACCACCATACAATAACTGGTGGGTATTACCTTATTCAACGTGATGGCATACGCGTTGTTACCAGCTACCCGTCTTCAAGAATATCATGAAATGTAATAACTGCCTGTTTATGGTTTATATCCTCCTCCTCCTCCTCCTCCTCTCTCTCTCTCTCTCTCTCTCTCTCTCTCTCTCTCTCTCTCTCATTGATGGGATACAGTTATCAAAAGAAACTCAAAACGCACGAGAGTTAGTGTTATAAAGATTTAGGAGTAAAATTATAAATGGCGCACTTTGCTAACATCATTAATAAATTAGACGATATGAGTAGGACTCCTTTCAACTTTAGTTGTGAAGGAACCTTCTAAGCGGGTCCAAAGAAAGAAGGGTACTCATTACTGGACTTTGTTACGCGTTTCCTTTGTCTCATTATACTTCGACTTGACTATTATTTACTGGTGTTAGGCGAGAACTGGAGTTAATCAGGATTCTCTGGATCTAGTTGTTCATTACCGGTTGAAAATTTTATTTCAGTTCCCAGCATGTCATAGAAAAAGACAATTTCTTCTTATACAACAATGTTGATTCCTGCTTTAATTCTCTCTCATATACAATACCTTGTGCACATTTCACAGAATTTGAATGTGAATGTGTTATTTAGTTTTTCTCCGCTAGATCTTATACTACTCATTACCCAGCGTCCAAAGTTCTATATTTATAAAAGTGTCGGTGAGCGAAGAAAATAGAGAGAGAGGGAGAATAATAAAACTTATGCTTGACAGTGTAGATGTTAAGTAATAATAATAATAATAATAATTTTTATTATCATCTCAGGGCCATATACGTGGAATATACAAAGAAAAGACAATAACATACAATCTAGATACATAAGATAACATGATTAGAAAAAGATTAATTGGCAATATCCATACTTGCTGAGGTATTATAAAAGATGGTAATCAAAATGTGGGTCATAACCGTACTAAGACTGAGAATAGTTAAAAAATTGAATGTAAAAACTATATTGATTATAATCACACTAATAATGAAAAAAGGAAAATACCGGTAATAACAATAATCATAGCAATATAATAATAATGACAGATTCTGCAGGTCACATTTTGCAAAAACAGAGATTAAGCCATTTAGGGAACAAACGCCTCATTTTCCCATCATCCCCACAATTAAGATCTTGCCTCACTACTTAGGATGCTTGTATGAGCGAATTGCTGAGATCATTGATAATGCATCGTTTCTTGTAATATATCATTATCATAATGGGTAAAGGTTTGTGAATTACATTTTCTATCTTCAGGAAATTTTACAGCTTCATAGAAAGATAGAATGTTTTGAGATGTATATTATTTTTTCCCCGCCTTGTTATCGTTAACGTTCATGATTGGTCTTAAAATCAAGAACTGAGAGTTGCCATTAATACTGGCCATTAATACGGGGAATAACCTTGTTAGGGTAGACGAGGAAAAGGGCGTGAGTTGATGACATGCAAGTTTAATATTTAATTTAAGGGAGAAAAATCCATGGACTTAAAAATCCTCATGATATTAATTATAGAGAACCATGTTTTAGGATATGTAGACGAGAAAGTAACTGGTTTTGTGCCAAATTCGGTCTAGAAAAGAGTGCATCATTTCTCGAATTGATTTTCAATATCTTTATGATGGACTGATGGGAGAAGTCAGTTGGAGGACGTTAGATGTAATTAAAGTGTTGTGGGACAGGGAAATGGTTGCGTGGAGCTCCTTATGTTTGCAGATGATACTGTTATGGAATTTGGATATTAGAAAATGCAGAATCTGATAAAAGCCATTGACTTGCAAGGGGAGAAAGTTGAGGTAAATGTGAGCAAGAGTAAGGTTACGAGGATAAGCAGGAAAAGGAAGAAGAAACAATGATTGATAATATTGGGTATGAATTTATTAATGGGAGTGGTTTATCTATAGGAATTTGAAAGTAAATTTAACAGATAATAAGAGAACAAGCAAGGATACGTTCAGAAGTCTAAAGAGAAACTTGCAGTATCTATGGAAACCAAGGTGGGAATGGATGAAGCGACTGTTGGGCCACCCCGCCCACTTTATGGAATTAAGGGGAATTTTCACGGAGAATGAAAGCTACTGTTGAGATGTGTTATAAAAGGAATTGAGAGGATGAGACCTGCGTAGATTAGCAGAAATGATAAAAAGCCAAGGCAGGTGAAAGGACGGGTCAGAGTGTTTTCCATATTAGAAAATAAACAAGGAAAAGATATTGATAAAATAAGGGACCTTATAGTGCTGTATGGTTTGTGATGAAAACAAAGCCAGGGTTCGTGAAATAAAAAATTTATGAGTGCTTTTAATAAAGAGATGAAAAGCATATATGTGTAAGGGGGTTCGATATGCAGCCGATGAGCCTTTTGTTTGCGTGTGAAGCAGCTAATGTTGACATATTTTGCAGGATGGGTCATTCAAGATTCAGCTGTCAAAGTATGAATTCGGCAGTGACCGTTGTTTTTTCGTTCTTTGGAGCCAGAGTCAAAAGAAGGCTATATATATATATATTATATATATATATTATATATATATATATATATATATATATATATATATATATATATAATATATACTTATAATATAATATATATAATATATATATATATATATATATATATATATATATATATATACATATATATATATATATATATATATACTATACTATAGTATACTATACTATAATGTATCAATGTTGCAGAAGCTTCATTGACAAAGCAGTAAAGGTAATAATACGGTAAATAAGATGAACTGATATTTCGATGCTTTTAGAGGCCTGAAAGGTTTTTAAGAAGAAAATCATTTCTTCTGATTTTCCCCAGAAGATCGACCAAATAAATTTTTTTTTTTATTTTCCTTTAAGAAGTGGCGCCTTGAGTATTATCTAGAAATCTCCACGACCCGTCTCTCTCTCTCTCTCTCTCTCTCTCTCTGTTGTCGTTTTTTAAAGTTGCATTCACAACAGGTCGTCCTCCTGTGCAATATCACCGTATTTTTTTGTTTTTCCAGAGATGTGACTGATGCCGTTATGAAAGGAATCTATTATACATGTATACACGATATTGTCTTTTTGTTTATTTGTTTTTTTGTTTGTATGTATGTTTTACAAATCCACATTTCTTGACCAATTGTGAATATAAATTAGTATCAAACCGGGAAAGGTCATGGTGAAAACAGAATTAAAATCCGACCATAGTTTGGGTAAAGGGGCGGTTGTGGGAAATGGGGGGAATTGCAAAAATTGCCGAAAACAATAGATATTAGTGTCCAATCTCCATGGTTTTCGAGGTCGCTGAGAAGAATAGCAACACTCCTGATGCCCTTCAAGTCCAAGTTCAGCCCCAATAGGGAGTGGGGTGGGAAAGCGTGAGATGTAAAAATAATCGAAAATTACAGATTATTAGAGTACAATCCACAGTTTTCGAGGTTGCTGAGATGAATAGTGACACTCCCGAAGCTGCGACCCTGGGCTTTTTTAAGAACTACTGTTCTCGGGGAACGTGATAGGAACGATGACGTAAAGATAACGCTTGATGAGGAAAGTCGCCTGACCTTGTAGGACTCTCATTAACGTGGGACGTGAACGTGAGAAGCAGGATACCTTCGACAGCCTTTATGTTAAGACCAAATGTTTGTTTGTTACGAAAAAAAAAATTACATATAAAATGGGTAAATCTTAATAATAACTCCGCGTCGGGTATTTCTTTGGAAATTACAGTTTCCTATAGTATTCGGGTTGCTTATTAAGAATTTACCGTTATTTTTGGGCGGTCGACTGTAATTAACCCCCAGGGGCCAGTACTAAACACGGCGAAATACATTGGACGCCCAAATCCCTAGTGGATGTCATATTCGCGGTTACGTTCCTTGCAGTCCGTGCGGAGTTATTCTTTAGAATTACCAAAAATTTGTCATGTTTCATGGAAAGTAAGCAGGGTCCCTCTTTCGCCAGAAACGTTATTTAGTCCACCATTAAAAACTGGAGCACCACGCTGTCAAAACGCCAGGTTTCATTAATAAAAGTACTACATTTCCCGAGTGATGGTACCCTCTCCAAAGCGCCGTAAACTTGTAGACGAAGCACTATAATCATCTAGTAACAGCCCCATGGCAGTTGCCGGTATACCAAGCCCCTGGGGCAGGACATACGAAAACCCTCTTGCTCGTAGACCAAGGCGGTCCAGTAACTATAAGTGCCCTCACGAAAGC
This sequence comes from Macrobrachium nipponense, assembly GCF_015104395.2. Taxonomy (NCBI): domain Eukaryota; kingdom Metazoa; phylum Arthropoda; class Malacostraca; order Decapoda; family Palaemonidae; genus Macrobrachium; species Macrobrachium nipponense. The sequence continues at coordinate 58,167,790 of NC_087202.1, read as the reverse complement.
CATCCGCACATCGATTATCATTCCAGTTGAAAGTTCCATTCAGAATTAATTTCAGTAGACATGAGTGACCAGTAACGTCATGGAAAACAAATGATTCTATTGAGTATATTTTAGAATTCAAGGACTTCGTGTGGTTTAATTTGTTTTTTGTCTTCGTCATATACTACGACTGTATAGACGTTGTCAGAGCTAGATAATAAAACTAGTTTTATATAATCAGTTATTTTAGGAACCGTTGAAGCCCCAAACCTAGTAGGATAAAATTGTAATACATACGAGTCAAATGCATCAGAAGGATGAAGGAGAATTGAGACCAAAATCTTACCATTTTCTGCCTATACAGAAATCAAACTATAGTAAAAAGCTCAAGTCTGTGAGGTTCTACCATTGGTTTCCAGTAATATCTCCTTTAGTTATTAGTTCCCAGATTCTCTTTGTCTCATTTTCCACTTCCCCTTCCATTTTCATTTAATCTATTCAGGTCATTCATGTCAGCTCAAGGGGAAAATGCATTCTCCCCTTCAGTGTCTCGATTTGAATCAAATATCGCTATTATCGCTTAAAGGAGTTCTCTCTCTCTCTCTCTCTCTCTCTCTCTCTCTCTCTCTCTCTCTCTCTCTCTCTCTCATAGGAACAGTTCCAAAGTGACAGTATATTTGGAAACTAGGAAAGAACAACTCTCTCTCTCTCTCTCTCTCTCAACATATTAATGATGAAGTATTCAGTCTAGGAATTTTTAATAGCTGAAGCAATTTTTGTCTTTTTTTAAAACTTCCATTACAGGCTCCTTTTTGGGGAGAATCATTTGAGTTAAATAATAATTAAGCCAAACTTCTAACGAATAAAAAAGAAAAGAATAAAAAATTATACGCTTTATAAACCTCCCTTCTGAATATTTATGGAAATAACGAGTGTTAAACCTTATAATGCACTGAAAGAAGTTCCAAATCTAAAATCCACCCCATATTGTAACTTTCTCATTGCATTCTGGTTGACGACCCCTTCGTAGAGCGGTTTCTTTGTGTGTTGGCCACTCATTATTGCGGGTAGAAGTCGGGGAGCATTGAAATATCTGGATTTACAGCAGTCGTTTTCTTAATTATTTTCATGATCGAAATTTAAGGGTCATTCTGAATTCGGAATTTTTGGTGAACTTTTTGGTTTAGCAAGTTTTGGAGCCTTTCTCCTCAAATGATAATAAAAAAACCAAACTTTTGTTTCTGGGCATTAATTTGTTGAGTTTTCGAAAACAACAATTTTATTTTTCTGCGGAAAAGGAAAACGGATGATAATTTATGAAATGGGATTGAAAGTGGCATTTCTGACTTAGTTTTAAACGCAAATACTCATCGAGGTGCACATTGTCTTGTGCAAGAGTGTGAATAGAAAAACTGTATATCCAGTTTTCACATAAATGAAGAAAATTCTAATAGATTATAGTGCTGCTTCCTGTTTAGTAAATCACAAGGCACTTATTTATAAAGTTCGGAATCTTGTAGTGTGTGGATATATTTTAGGTTTATTTCAAGATTTCCTTACAGGAATATTGTGGACGTGATCTTCAGCGAACCAGTACTTATTTTGTCTGGAGTTCCACAGGGCAGTGTTCGTGGTCCACTGTAATTTTAGTATATATATATATATATATATATATATATATATATATATATATATATATATATATATATATATATATATATATATATATATACATATATACATACAAGTGATATGGTTGTTGGCCTAGAAAACAAGATTATTCAGTATGCCGATGACTCAGCACTTGTGGGTGTAGTAAAGTCTCCATTTATGAGAAATGAAGCTGCCCTCAAAGTCAATAGGGGCATGGACGGAGCAGGGAATGATGTGGGTGGGGTAGGAGGCTGAACTCCAGTAAAACGAAAACAGTACTGATTAGCAGATCTCGTACAGATTTCCCACCCCATCCGCCCCTTCAGGTGTATGGAACATATGCTGAATGAATCTGAAGCTTTAAACTATTTTAGGTGTAACTTTTGACGCGCAACTAGCTTTTGCGAAACATATAAAGAAAGTTTCTGCAAATGCCGGACGAAAATTAGGATATGTTCGTAAGGTCTCGTATAATTATAACTGTGATAAAATCACTGGAACCTGTTTTAGGTCGTTTGCCTTTCCTTTTCTGGAATACTGTTCTCTGGTGTGGATGTCTGCTTCTGCCTGAGATTTATCTCTTTTAGATAGAATGGTTAGCGGTGGTAGGTTTCTGTTTCCTAATAGTAGCGTGACATGGACCATCGACGGATGGTTTCTTCTTTTTCATTTTTTCATAAGTTGTATTTCAACTAAGATCTTTCACATCCACAATTGATCCCTAATCTCCTTTATCTGCATAGCGCAACCAGACTCGCTAAACAACAGCACCAATCTGCAGTAAATGTGCCTCGTTGTCGAACTTATGAGTTCCAGAGGTCCTTTGTTCCTCGCACCGTTGGCCTGTGGGACAACCTCCCGAGGATGTCGCGTAATTAGAACTTCAGAAGTTCAAGCGAAAATGCATTGCACAATGCCCTAATATTATTCGGCTTGTATTTTAATACATTTTTATCTATTTATTTTTTTCTTGTTTTAATAATGGGATAACTTCTTCGTGTATTTCACTTTACTTCCTCTTATTTCTTCCTGATGAACACCTTATTCTTTGGAAGCTTGCATTTCAAGTCAGTACCCCTTTGGTGGCCTTCTTCCTTATGATTAGGTTTCATCTACTGAATGATATATATATATGTTATATATATATATATATATATTATATATATATTATATATATATATACATTATATATATATTCATATATATATATATTTTTATTTATATTTATTTAAATATATAATATATATTATTTATATTTATATTAAATTATATTTATAATAAGATATATATATAATAATTTATAAATTTATATAAATATATTATAATATTATATATATATATATATTTATAATATTATATATTATATATAATAATATATATTTATATAAAATATAATATAATATATATAATATTATATTTAATATTAAATATTTATTTATAATTTTATATTAATATATATATAATATATATAATAATAATATAATATAATATAATATGTATATAATATATATTTAGATATATATATATATATATATATATATATAATATATATATAAATATTATATTATCTTTATAATATATATATCTATATATATATATATATATATTTAAATCTTTATATGTATCTAAATATATATATATCTATAATATCTATATATATATATATATAATATAATATATATAATCTAATAAGACCCATTAAAACTGTCTGGTTCAAACTAAAGACTGTATTTCGGTGGACTAACTTCCACCCTTATTAAGTAGTGAATGACAGAAGGTATTACATTAGCGAAATATATAGTGGGAGGTATATTTCGCCAATGTAACTCCTGTCATTCACAAGCTTGATAAGGGTGGAAGCTAGTCCACCGAAATATAGTCGTTAGCTTTAAACCAGACTGTTTTAATGGGCCTTTATACTTTAGACGTATCCTGTTTTAACAGAGGAATTTATATTACATTATATATATATATATATATATATATATATATATATATATATATATATATATATTATCATTGAGTAGATGAAACATTATTCATATGGAACAAGCCCACAGGGTCCATTGACTTGAAATTCAAACTTCCAAAGAATAAGGTGTCCATTAGGAAGAAATAAGAGGAAGTAAAGTTAAATACAGAAAGAAGTAATTTTACCCATTAAAAAAAGAAATAAAATAAGTAATAAATAGATAAAAATACATTAAAATGCAAGCAGAATAGTATTGGGGTATTAATGAGAGAGAGAGAGAGCCGACTCATTCTACATATACAGAAGATGCCCACAGGATTTTACTGGCTTTATAGAATAGAATGCAGCAAACGGAAACAAACAATAACATGATGGACTGAATAGAATTCGTTTGTGAGTATACCTTTGAGCCTACCTTTGAGCGTCTGATGAAACGCTTAATTACCGATGAAATCTTTGGATTCATTACAATATTATTTTAATACAATGGCATACGATTCGTTATAACATTGTTCTAAAACAGTAGCATAATCCGACGTCATCATAAGAAGTTACTGATTGATGGTTTTCTTATAGTCCTCCATTCATGCTTAACTGTATTATCATAGCAGGTCGTTGGTAGTGTGTCAAGCACAATGGGGGCCTTTAATCTGATCAACATCCAATCATGGAGATGCTATAACCGTGCCGCTTTTTTAATGCAAAATTACACAGAGGGTTGAAGACTTTAGAAAAAACGCAGACCCAGTCGGACTTTGCTCTATTGTAAATCTGTGTTTGGGGGTGTGTGTGTGTGCATTCACTATGTACATACACACACACACATGTATATATAAGTGAAAACCACAGGAAAATGACAGGCATAGGTCAGTAGGATCTTGCTTCACTCCAGTTAATAGGATGATCTAAATCTCTCAGATGTAAGAGTAATCCTTTCGATATTTGGTATTCCTGTGGGATTCACTTATATACTAAAGCCATGTGCACCTACGCACACACACACACACACACACATATATATATATATATATATATATATATATATATATATATATATATATATATATATATTATGTATATGAATATGTATATGTATATGTATATGTATATGTGATATGTATAGATATGTATATGATATATATAATATGTATATATATATACATATATATATATATATATATATATATATATATATATATATATATATATATATATATATATATATATATATATATATATATTTAAACCGTAGATTCATAATCTCGGTACTTCTATTTAAAAGGTAGCAATGGATCATGCGTCTAAGACACTGGCAATATCCAACATCCATTTCCTCTCACTCCAACACTAACACCCCCCCTTCCCCCTCTCTCTCTCTATCTCTCTCCATCTTTCTCTCTCTCCACAACACACACACCCCCTCCATTACCTAAGGCCATTAAATCAGACTCGTGAACTTACAAAAATAAGATTTATTTAAAAGCAAAGTGTAAACTAAATAACTCAGGTTCTTAACAAAAAGATTAAATGAAAGATTGAACTCAGATAACCACTCCATATTCCTCCCACAATAACCAACATCATTTTAGTCATGAAACTGGAAAAGTCACAGCAGTCTCTATACTAACACCATGACACATTATTCAAGTTCTCATATCAATTTAGTTAGTTCCCCTTGTCTCAGAATCGCCTATAAAAAGACAAGAGAACATATCGATAAGCACAAGATTACAAATCAACAAAAGATCATATGGAATAGAACATCTTTGAAATGAATATTCAAAATACAGACAAGCCACATTTTTGGCTAAAAATAAGTATGCTTACCCATTCAACACAGTATTCACAACACTTCTCTCAAAAAGTACTTCTGCAGAAGCCATCTTGGCTTCTGCCGCCTCTGTAAGGATCTCTCCTTATGGTAATCCTACATTCTCATTTTGTAGAGACAAAGCTTGCACACACGCACAAACTCACACACATTGTTCATGCCCAGGTTACTGCCTAGAACCAGTTTCAGAAGTCACCTCTGTATCAAGCGCCCATAGCGACAGGACATCACGCCACCCAAAAAGATACATCAGCATTTTCTAAGCTTGTCACTTCGGGCACTCTGTCTCTAAGGAGAAGCTAAAACGATGACTCCTACATTCTAAGAAATGTCACAACATCTCACATTACAACTGTCTTAAACATATTGTCTTAATACATTCCTCTTTTATGTAACATATATATATATATTATATATATATATATATATATATATATATATATATATATATACTATATATATATATATATATATATATATATATATATATGTGTGTGTGTATATATATATATATATATATATATATTATATATATATATATATATATATATATATATATATATATATATATATATATAAATATGATATGTGTATATATATATATTATATATATATATATATATATATATATATATATATATATATATATATAATATATATATATATATATATATACACACACACACCAAATCCTGTGGCCATCTGTTGTGTAGAATGAGCCGGGTCTCTCTCTCTCTCTCTCTCTCTCTCGCTCTCCTCTCTCTCTCTCTCTCTAGGATATAAGGAAAGTCGATAACTCCGATCCCAAAACTAAATCATTTTGAAGATAGCATTTCTCCTTCCTTCTCTATAACTTTGAGCGGATGTCACAAGAGATTAAATACATCTAATCTTGAAAAAAACTAGAAACTGTAAATGTATTTTAACTTTGGATATAGGGTCTTTGATATTAAATACAGGACCCTAAAGCTGTATTTCCATAGTAGATCCAAATTTTTTGTTACAAGTAATTAGTTTAAATTTACTTCAACTTAACCTGTGGAAATTGAACTGGTTTCGGAATGATTTGGGGGATTTTTTTCTCGTACTCACTTCAAAAAAGTTAATAGTAATGACGTTCAGTTTTAAGGTAGATTAGTTTGAGAAATGAGTGTACGTTACAGAAAACTGAAATGAGAAGCAATTAAAAAGTGCTCTCTTCTGCAGTGGAGTCATTTGATAAATGGTTTTCTGTTTCGACGCTAATAGGATGGAAACTTTCCATTGGTTTCATGTTTAAATTGCTCTTACATTGTAGGAATCGTAGAAAGTAAAAGCGTACTCCAATCATTCTTTGCTTTTGAAGATCCTTTCATTAAGTATTAAACCAGTAAAAAGGATTTAAATGGCTTCAGTACTTCGTAATCGTATTATATACGAACGAAGAGATGGTTAGTTGTAACTAGTGATCGAGCTTATTTACATGCAAAAAATGTGCAGAAATTAAATTACAAAGAAAGAAAGAGCAGATGTTCTTGACCATATATTTTTTTTATTTGCCTATGTTCATTAATTCTTATTTGAACAGTTAGAATGCTTACCGCAACTTTATTAAATCTAATTTTAACCCAATTTAAATTCAACATTTCCTATTAGTTATTGTTAAAAATATAACCAAAAAAAATCATAACTTGATAAGCACTTTAGTTTTTCTCCTGCTTCTAATGAGCCAAAAAGAAAACTTCGTTCTTTCTGGTGAGTCGAAATTTGAGGTCGTCTAATGCGATTCTCCTGGGGAAACATTGGTCCAAGATCGTTCGCTGAGTTTCTTCTTATTGAGATGGCATTTTGTTTGTCCGTCCGCACTTTTTCTGTCCCCTCTCAGATCTTAAAAACCACGAGGCTAGAGGACTGCAAATTGTTATGTTAATCATCCACCCTCCAATCACTATACATACCAAATTGCAGCCCTCTAGTTTCAGTAGTTTTTATTTGATTTAAGTTTAGAGTTACCCATGATCGTGCGTCTGGTACCGCTATAGGTGCCAGCAACACAGGCTACTACTGGGCCGTAGCTGAAAGTTTCATGTCCCGGGTGAGTTTCATGGCCCGAGAGTTTCAAACTGCATTATTGCTGTACAGAAAACTCGATCGCGTCGAAGAAATTAAGACACCTTTTTTACTTGTTTATTATTGTGACGGACAGTAAGAAGAATTCCAAGTGACACTGCAGTTCAAGTGACTCCGCCGGGATTTTATGGCGGTATTAAGGATTCCCAATACCATTTTGGCCATAGTAATCGTCTTGAGATTGAGAGAGAGAGAGCTATCAGCGAATGCTTTACTTGTTAATGCAAACGTGACTTATTTTGGCAAAAACTCACCTGTACAAGTACAAAGAACACGATTATTATATATAATATATATACTCGTCATTTATATTTGTCACTTCCTCCACTTCCCCCTCCTGTCCACTGTGTGGCATCGTTGGAGAAAGTGGCTTAGAGCCGTATTTTTAAACTACCACCTTCGACGAAGAAGCGCTTCGTCTCCGAAATGGTATTATTGTGTCGCCAAGCGGGTTCTTCGTGCCGAAGGCGAAGATGATCGAAGCCTGAAAATTATTGAAAACGAAGAGGTGTCCTTGACCATCTTTTCGCTAACATATTCTTATATATTTTTTTTAAATTAAAGGATAACCGCATAACTATTGTAAGTATTGGAACGTATAACACATGCCAAATATTTTAGCAGTCTATATTTTTCTGTACTTCAATACATATATGGTTTTATCTACATTCTTGTAGAAGACTGTGTTTGTACTTAAAAGACCTCACGTTCCCAAGTTCCTGGCTGTCGGCAGTTTATGAACTTCAGAAAGCTGTAACAGAATCGTTTTTCACCTCCTCTTGGCTCTTGGATTATATTTTAATCAGCACAACGCTTATAGTTCGGCAAAACAACCATTACAAAATAAATGAAGATGAAAAGAACCACGGATTCACGAACGTTTCGAAACTATTTCCATCCAATCAGCTTCAAGGAATGATCGTGGCGTAATCAGTAGGCGGGCTTAGCTGTAAAGCCAGCTGGACTCTGCTGTGGTAATTGTATTAATGCACAAAACAATTGTGTAAGTGATAAAGTTTATATTATATACATATGTATATATATATATATATATATATATATATATATATATATATATATATATATATATATATATATATATATATATATATATATATAGAATAAATATATATATATATATATATATATATATATATATATATGTATGTATATATATATATATATATATATATAATATATATATATATATATATATATATATATATATATATATATATTTTATATATATATATATATATATATATATATATATATATATTATATATATATATATATATATATATATATATATATATATATATATATATATATGTATATATATATATATATATATATATATATATATATATATATATATATATATATATATATACATAGGTATAAAGTGAGATAGAAGTACAACAGCCGTCTGCTGATGCGAAATGTTTATGTATCATTCCAGCATACCAACCCTCCCGCAAAGTTGCTTTTCGTGAAAGCCCTTTGCCGATGTTTTTGAAATACCGCCTCATGATTTCACGAGCAGGGTCTTCATCGAACAAGGAAGGTGGTAGTTTCTAAAGACGGCCCTAAAAGAGGTCTGATTACCCTAAATTAGGGTATTTTACCCTAAAATGGAAGCACTGGTCTGTTTCTTTACCTTTTCCAGCATACCAACCGTCCCGAACAACGCCTCTACGAAGAAGAGCTTCGTCGTTGTCTTTAAAATACCGCCAGACGAAGAGATTTCACGAAGAGCCTTTTCATGAAAGCGGAAGATGGTAGTTTAAAAATGCGGCCCATAATCTCTTTAGAAAGACCATTTCTAGATATGTATGTTGCCATACCTGACATTTTTAGGTCGCTGAAAGATATAGTTTAAACTCAGAATATGTTTTCATATGTTTCTGGGTTTATGCGCCATGGCATAACTTTTAGCATAGTTTAGAATACATTTATATTCTCTTTGGCAGTTCTGGATGAAGTAGTGGGATTTTACCCTCTCTCTCTCTCTCTCTCTCTCTCTCTCTCTCTCTCTCTCTCTCTCTCTCTCTCTCTCTCTCTCTTGAAGTAATGTAATTACGAAGCATTCTCTCCGTCGTAACTCACTCATCCTTTACCACCAACGTTACCTTCATGGCATTAACCCATTATGTTAAGAAAGATTAACGAACAAGCAAAGCGGTTTTCATTAAAGTAGTGCGCAGCGCTTTTGTTTACACATAAAAGCGAAGGAGAATGATCTTATGGGAACTGGTCTTGAAAGTTTCCAAACCTGCCCTGCCATTGCACATACGCGATCCTGTAAAATTATATATAAGTGAATGCTACATTTCTCTATAGTGGACCAATTAAAATTTCTTTTTAAAAACTTGATAGGTTATTCGTATAAGTATTCGTTTACTCTCGTCTTCTTTGTAGATTACCGGTGTGGTTCGTATAAATAGGGAAAAACACTTTGTGAGACAGAAATTACAAAGGAGTGTAAAGTGTAATAACGTGAAAGGTAACATTCTTGAAGTGATAAGAAGAGGGACAGCATCGTTGCGAATAAATAATGTAAAATACCAGTTCATTACAGAGCAAGAAGGGAAAAGGTAATATTGGAAGACTGGGCAAGATTGGTATGGTGCTCATGATTCCGAGAAGGAAATAAGGGACAGCTGTGTAAGGGCAGGAGGATATTGGTTCCTCACCAGTATTACATAATATTGGACAATAACTCGTTAAGGGGAAAATAAGCAGTTTTATAATACATATCTTTAATAGCATTCCTGTCTTAGCCTGCGCAGTTAGACGTGACATCAGGTGAAATTAAGTTAGCATATTTTATATCTATCACGTCTATTTTGCCCAATTGCATAATTCGTACAATATCGTAATAGTATTAAGTTAATAAATAAATAAACCAATTATATTAATGGTTATATACCAAGAAATTAAATATTAGCCTTACGATTTACGTTATTCTACCAGTGAACTACAGAAGTAGATTTTATAGAATTATTTTTGAATCTTTTCTAACGCGAGAATTCTCCGTCCAGTATCAAAAGTGGAATACTGTCTTGGCAAATACTAAAACATGAGAATGGATGTACAGTAGTTATTTCATAACATTTTACTGTATCGATTAATCATGTGTCACCCCAACTTTCAAACTTTAACATTATCAAGAATACATCTTTTGTTATGAACCCTTTTTCGGGTTCAACGAGCTCATAAAATTAGAACTGGGACTGGAGTGAGCAGTAAGTTCAAAGAGTGTTCAAGGAGGAGGAGGGAGTATCTGAAACAAGTAGATTTCCTAAAACTTTTATTAACCCTAATAACTGGACATATAACACTGGAGAGTTCAGGAATCACCCAAAAATATTAAACATAACATTGTCATAAACCATGACAAAAACATCAAAACATAATACAGCTAGAAAAACCATCGTGACAAACACAGTAGCAGTCAATAAACCATAATAAACAATAAAGCAGCAGTCAACAAACCGAGATCGCACACTTTATTATTAATCCGCACTATGAGCCACCTCTGCTCAATAACAGCATCAGTAACAAATCTATTTTAGCTCAAAATCTTACATATGAGTAACAAATACATACACTTGCTCAGTACATGTAGTACCAATAATGAACAAATCACACAGCCATGGCTGGATTAGCTTAATTTCTTCTAAACAATAACCAAAGCTCGAATTGCTCAAACTTAAATCGGTAAATAAAAACAGCTAAAATTGCTCAAACACTTCAAATTACTCAGCTATACAAGCTCAGAAACAATCATAATTAACACAGACGTCGAGATCCCGGTCGAAGTTCCCGAATACTACCGTGAAACACCGTCACTGCGACATCGTCGTAATCCAACACAGGAAGGCAGATAGGAAAATCTCTGCAAAACTCTTGAGAACCACCGCAAGGTTAATGCGACTGCTGCACTGCAGCCAATAGAAGAGTGGTTCCTCTGACCGGATGACCAAGTTTAAGCCACCTTCTCATCCTTTTGAATTCGACTAACGTCGTCCTTCAATTTCCCAAAATATGTCTGTCAACAGGTAACCAACACCTGCTACACCAGACATCTCGAAACAGGATCTGCTGCCGAGATTAAACCTGACTGAAGACCATCAGAGAGAGAGAGAAAAAAGCTTGAGCTGTGCTGGGCTGAACCATACCGAAAGCATTACTGTCCACTGATCCTGAGTCCTGACTAAAAGTAAAAGCAAGCAGGAGATAGACATCACCTTGCAAACCTACAACGATAAAGCGGGGAATGTAATACAAGTTAAACAAGTCTGTTCGGAAATATAACAAAATTAAAACCGGAAAACCTTACACTTGAAAACACCGTTTAATTTAGTGACCACATCCTTCCAGCTCTCAAGTTGGAACTGATTACGGCCCCTCTCCCATTAATAAATTATACATGAGTCTTAATTGAGGCATAATTAAGATAACTCATAGAGACTTGTGCATCCATTATCAACCCACCCAGATCCGAACCGTTACCCAAATCATATACGAACAACGTAATAGTAAGATGAAAAATAAACTATTGATTCATTACATGCAGGTTCTGTATTAAGATTCCTTTAGCCTCATACAAAGGAAGTAAAGCGTTATTGCTTTGGGATGATGACAAAATATCCTGTAGTTTGCTTGTGTTCCGTCCTTGAACTTTTATTTATTTCCTTACGATGATATTTGCAGTAAAAGGTTTTTCCTGCATTCTGCGTATGGTTTTATGCAAAATTTGAAATACTGCGTGAAGGATATACTGAATAGACATATACGTATTTGTTTGTACCTGTAATGTGCATTGAACCTACTAATGTAATAAAATCCCGTATTCCGGAAATAGCAGTTTTTGGTGTGGTGATTGAATGAAATAAGCATTTTTTATTTTCTTTATTTTTGTGGATTAATCTTATTAAACTAAATATATTTTAAGGAATTAAGTTTTCCATGAGGGATTTAATTAAGCTTTTTACAGTGCACTTTCTTGCTTGATCTAGGAGATATGGTTTGCTAAAATAGTTGAGGTAACCATTTTTAGTTTTCTGTAAAAGAAAGCTACAAAGATGACTTCGTCAGTCTGTCCGCACTTTTTCTGTCCTCCCTTAATTCTTCAAAACTACTGAGGCTAGAGGGCTGCAAATTGGTATGTATGCTGTGCAGAAGACTCGATTGCGCCTAGGGTTTCTTCGGCGCATTTTTTACTTGGTTGTCTTGTGATTTAATATTTGTTACAACAGCAAACAACACTTGATTAAATTAAGAGATTTTATATAGTTTACTTATGTTTTTGAGTGTGAATGTCAGTCTTTTTACCCAGTCACTTCTGTGTTTCAAAATAGAGCGATAGGATCAAAGAGTCAATCACTGTTTTGTGAGTCAACATCACCGTCTTTCATCACCGGTCGGAGTAATTCGTGTCAATGAGAAGAGCAAATAAATCTCACTTCAGAGTTGATCCGAAGTTGCCGTATTTCCGAAAGTCAGAGCGTCTGGATGTAGATGTCTCTCTATTAGTCACTTCTGTCCTTGAGGCAGATTTGATTATCACTGCCTCTGGTTTCATGATGTACGGGTTAGTTAAGTTATGTTCGTTTTGTGTCGTAGATTTGCATCACTAATTATTGTCCAAGTGTTGCCAATACTACAAGCACAAATATAAATATCATTC
>NC_087202.1:58137051-58149551 GCF_015104395.2 Macrobrachium nipponense | reverse complement strand
CTCATCTCATCTCAATTAATATACTGAGGTGCAGGGACATAAAGGGACTTGATTACACAATTGTCAACATTTAATGGTCGTTATATTTTCTTTTAAATGTTTCTCCAGCAGTTCAAGAAATAATGTAATGAAAACCCACATTAATTAAAATGTATCTCTGAGAGACGAATTAAGAAAAGGAAGATAATTATATTTGAATATATTGTAGAGGGAACTTTTATATGCTAATGTATTAGAGTTTAGTCGCCCCCGCCCCTATGTAAGGTTCATAGTGTTATCTACACCCAGCTCATACGAGCACCGCCACAAATAGCCCTCCGAATTCAGGCAGAGGATTACACAAAAAAGACGATGAAATTAAATTGGCAGGCGGGATACCTACGTATTACCTATTTTTTTCAAATTGATGTGTAACTTCCTATATCTATCTATCATCATACTCTATATATATATATATATATATATATATATATATATATATATATATATATATATATATATATATATATCTATTTATCTATATTCTATATCTATATAATATATATATATATATATAATATATATATATATATATATATATGCAACAAGGAATATAATTAAACACAATATATTTAAGACACCGTTGTGAATGCGATTTGTATCTTTCCTTTCTGAGTGAGAGGACGCGATGGGTTGTGACATTTTAGAATGTAGAAATCATCAATTTAGCTCCTCCTTGGAAACAGTGTGGCCCTCAGTGACAAGACGGCTCAGCTTCGGAAATGCTGGCGCATCCTTACTCGGGTGGCGCAATGTCGAAGTTGCTGTCGTGTCTATGCAGATCAGACCACGTCCTGTTTCTAAGCGCAGGAGCTTGATACAGAGGTGCCTTATGAAACTGGTTTGAGGCGGTTTCTTGAGCGTGAACAATGTGTGTTAGTTCGTGAGAAAGTAGGTTACCCAAGATGGGAGATCGCTATAGAGTCGGCGAAGGGCCAAGATGGCCTCTGCAATAGTATTTTTAGTGAAGTGTGGTTTAACTGTGTTTTGAATATTATTTCAAAGATGTTCTATTTTATTTGACCTTTTGATTTGTAATCTTTGCTTATCGATATGTTCTCCTATCTTCTTATAGGCGGTTCTGAGACAAAGGGGAATTGATATGGGAACTTAACTGATGTTCTGTTGTGTACTATGTAGACTGTACTATGACAATGCCTAGTTTTATGACTAAAATATTGTTGGTTGTTGTAGGAGAAATATGGAGTGGGCTATCTGAGTTCAGCATTTCATTTAATCATTTTCTTAAGAACCTGAGCTATTTAGTTTATGCTTTGCTCTTAAATAAATGAATTTTTGTAGATGACGAGTCTGATTTAATTGCCTTAGGTAATGTAGAGAGAGAGAGAGAGAGAGAGAGAGAGAGAGAGAGGGGTGAGAGAAAATGGATGTTATTCCAGTACCTGCCGCATAGATCATTGCTACCAAACCCTTTTAAGATTATATATAATATATATATATATATATATATTATATATATATATATATATATATATATATATATATATATAATAAGTCATATCACATTACCGTGATTCATATACATACATCGAGCTACAATGATCTTTAATATCTAATTCGCTCTACTCGGAAATTATTATATTTTCATATATGCTTTACCGAGGGGGGAATTTTTGGGGGTTTACACGATAATAGATTTGCCTGGGTGGTGATGGTAGGTAAAAGCTTCCACTGACGTCTGGATTTGAATGGCTTCTTAGGTTCGCACCTGGGACAAGGCAAATCTATTATCGTGTAAATAATTCCCTCTCGGCTTAAGCATATATGAAATATATTATTCCGAGGTAGAGAGAATTAGATATTAAAAGACATTGTAGCTCGATGTATATATATATATATATATATATATATATATATATATATATATATATATATTATATATATATATATATATTATATATATGGTCAAGATCCGTTATTTGCTACTAATTGCATTTATTCCATTTTTTTACTGCCTACGCTTTGGTTTTTCCGTGTACCACATAAGACATTAAGACATTCGAGATAACTAGTTTCCTTGTTGTTTTCATTGCATTTAAGTTGTTCCAAATTAATTTATATGCTAAAAAGAATATTAGTAATAACCGTGCAGGAGGTGGGTCTCAAAAACTCAAGATTTCTTTACTTTCACGACATATGTGTGACGTTCGAAAGTTTCAATGGAATGGATGATTCGACTAAATTTACTAAAATGGAATAAAAATAACTTTCTCAGAAAAAGCTTAAATATTGAAGACATTTTGGGACGGAATTCAGCGGGTTATATTATGTAGAATGTTTAATAATGCATACCATAATTTTGACCAAATTTTGCCTTCCGATTTTGTTCATTATTGCTCTTGTAGTTTTATTTGTATAATTTTTCCAATGAACCTCATTCATCCCTTGACGAGAGGGAAAGGAAAGGGGGCCCTGGCTAAAGCTTAAATCGATATCGAACCAAAATCAATTTTCAAAAGCAATAGCATAGTCTTTTGTGAGATAATACGGTCGAAGCTTTGGTTGATTTTTAAGAACAGTTCGTAACAAGAGTTCTTATTGTACATGAGAATGGCTATTTTTGTTTCCAACAAAGAAGCAGTTAAAGTAATTGGATCGAACACACTTTCAATCCAACACTTTCCGAGCGTTTCCTGCTTTCATCTTGGAAGCAATTGCACGATGGACAGAGTAAAAAGAAATTCTGTAAACACAAGACAGAAAAAAGTACAATTTTTCAGCGAACGATTGTTTGTGAGATGCGCAGCAAAAAGAAATGGCTGCATTTTATCAGCAGTTGTTGTGCTGTGTTTGCCAGGCAACACAAAACGTTAGGGAGAGAAATGAATTTGATAAGTGTTTATTCACTTCTAGGTCCCTGCCTTAAACAGGGGTATTCTGGATTATAGTTATTTATATATCGTTTTTTTAAATCACAAAGTAAATTGGTATAGCATTGTAATTTTTCCCTTTATTTGATTACCAAACATTTTAATGATAGTCATTAATGTAAAGCTAGATTTGTTGTTCATAGTTACGTCCTTTGCCATATTTTATCAGATTATTATTATTTATCTATTTTTTTTTTTTAGTTAGGATATTGCTTGTCCAGAATTTCGCTCGAGTTATCGAAGCCGATTTTTGCCTGAACCACTTCGTTGTGTTGGAGCATTTCCCAACTGACCTTTTTTATTTTCTCATTCACGTGACCCAGTTGATAATTCTTGATGGTAGTACGCACGCACGAATCTCATGACCAAACGAAATTACTAAATTACAAACCTGGTAATTAGAAAGTGAGAAGGAACTGTAAACTCGTTACGCCAAATTAGATTGCTCATTTAGGACACTTAGCAGTGATTTTCTTCCCCCAATATCGTGGACGATCATCCTCGGTTAACTTAATATATCAAATCATATTGTTGAAGGAAGGAATATATCTCATAGGAATCTTTACATAGGTAAATTGTTACGCTTACTATCGGAAGTTTTTATAGATGTAAGTTGGCTGGTCATAACATGGCATTGTATCAAGACCCTTATACAGACAAAATTGACTAATAATTCATGATTGATGTCTCTTTGTATATATTCATGTATTTTCTCTCATATAGCCCCATATCAATCCAAGTTCGAAAATGTGTGAAATAGTTCTGAAATTGATTTGCATAGGTTTTATAGCATTTAATAAAAAACGGACTCTGAACCCATTTATTCATGTATTTTCTCATGAGAGTTTACAATCACCCTTACAAACGCAAACCCCCTTTTATCTCATCCCTGTGAAAAACAGAACGTCCTAAATATGCTATAAGAGTTTGGGGAACCCATTCATTTTTGTCTTTTACCGTTGAAACTAAAGAGAAAAACGTTTATTCAAGTAATCCCTATGAGAAAGTACTGCAAATAGTCCTCAGGTTGGATTGAGTTAGCGGTAATGAAGGAGTTCATATATGTTTATACATACATACATACATACATACATACATACATACATATATATATATATATATATATATATATATATATATATATATATATATATATATATATATATATATATATATATATATATCATGTAACCTGTTTTTCACTCTTTGATCACTAATACGCCTTTGAGCAGCCTGATGAATGCCATTCGGGAGCTTCTTGCAGTTGACTGACGGTTTCGTAGGACCTAACATAAGCAGATATCGATTCTGATGAGTGGTTGTGCGTAGTCTGCGACCCCGTCCAGGGAGCCTACCATACCTTCCTGTCTCTTGATACCTCAACCATAGACTAGCAACAACACTCCTGCCTGGACGCACAACCTGTTAGCTGCATATACCTTTGTGGAAGACCATCCCCTAACATCTGGGCAGCCTTGCTACCTCCGGTTCCTGTGAGTACGCCTAGTACTTTCCACAAGCATGGTAGGGCAAAACCTCGATAGGAAGATGAAAAAGAAACTCACTGTGGCAGTCATTCTGAAAGTACGCTGTACTGACTGCAGCCTGAAGCTATGTATCAATGAGGGGTTCTTGAACTGAGAGGCTTCCTAGTTCACAGTAAAGCTAAGGAAGAAATTGGAAACGCTTGGAGTCATAAAGGAAAAAAACGATCTCAACAATGTTTCCCAACTTGATTCTCATACTTACTTTTACAGCAAAAATTAAAAAAAAAACATTTTTAGCAAGGATGAACCATATAATATATATATATTATATATATAGTATTAAATATATGATATTATAATATCTGATTATATGTATATAATATATATGGTATACCATTATAGTATATTAATATATATCATATATTATATATATATAATAATATATATATGTGTGTGTGTGTGTGTGTGTTTGTTGTGGTGTGTGCGTGTGTGTGTGTGTGTGCGTCGTGCGTCTGTGTGTTCTCTCGCGTTTGTGTTTTCCTAAACTAAAAGCTCTTTTGCTCTTTTACGACAGATGGTAGAGAATACATCACGAATGGATAATATTTACAGATGAAAATTCATCAGTGTTGGACTTTTTCAAAGACCTTTTGCAAATATTGTCTTACTTTCATCTTTCATATCCCAAGTGTTGGGCATTGAGCATATTTAAAATGCTTTTGGATCTGGATATTCTTTTTTTGGTTGTTGGCCTTACTTTAAAAAGCACGTCTTTCTCTTGAGTTACTCATTCTTCTTCCTCCATGTTGTTCTCCCATAGACGAGTCTCCTTTTCTCAACGAAGTCCCCATGTTTACATTTTTATATTTTCCGCCCTTCGTTTCTTCCCCGTCTTTTGGTAATGGCTAGAGTATGAGCGTCACTGTGGTACTGATATTATATTTCTTATATTGGCGTGGGAAATACAATACAGATGGTACGTGTATCATAGAAGAAATTTCGATTATTTAAGGATGGTCCAGTTTTGATGTAGATAATGCATCACGGAGTATGCGAATATTAATAAAACATAACTGCAATTTTTTTGGCGTCTATAATATATCATTAGGTGCGTTGTTAGTTAGCTATAATAAGGTGGGAGGTTCTTAGATTATCTCGCTGCAACGGTATCTGTCCAGTAAAGCAATCAGCAATCACATTCCTCATGGATTCATATGAATATCAAGAAACGAAATTTCACACGCTCATTGCACCGAATTTGTTTTTCTTACTAGTTAGAGATGTTCATGTTTGGGGTGATGAAGTAAATCTTTATTCTTATTTATTATTTTATGTTTAAAACGTAGAGAACTTATTTCACTTATTTTCCATATGAAACAGTTTGAGCTAGACACTCATGTCCCATTTTCCCTTCTCATATATCTATATGATCTTCATAGATATTCCCTAATTTTGTCTGATTTTTTAGAACATATACATACATACGTATATATATATATATATATATATATATATATATATATATATAAATATATACGTATATTTATATATATTTATATATATATATATATATATATATATATATATATATATATATACATATATATATATATATAGAATGTAATGTGTGTGTGCATGACATCATAAGATAGTTTCGGGGATATTCACAGAAATTCTATAATTTTCAGTCTATAAATTAGACTCCGCATCTGTTTCATTACCCGCTACTCTTCAGGTGGCAGGCGCTCCAGAAGTTCTTCCGAAGTTTGTGACACCTGTCGCACTGCCTGAGACGAATAATGAATACTATAATTTGGCATCGGTTGCGTTTCACACAAGTTCGGTTTTTATTTTCCGATTTCAATTTTTTTTTTTTTTTTTTTCGTCCGATTTTGATTACTATTTCTCTTGTCATTTTTTTATAAGTTTTCTAATGAACCGACTCATCCCTTAATGAGTGGCTTCAGAAGTCATTACTAATATTGTTTTTAAGCTTGATATGTAATGGATAAGGTTACTATTTCTATTTATGCTCTCCATTACGAGACCACGGAGGATTATATTTCGTTCAAGGTGTTCACTATGCAGTGTGTAGCAGATTCTCAGCAATATTTCCATGACCCGTATAATATACTTGATCACGGTGGATTGTGTGGTAAGAGCATGGGATGTTAAATATGTGTCAGAACTGCAGAAACGTTTTTATTGATCTTGATAATTTGATGGAAATTCGATTGAAGTAATAATTTCCTCCATCTCTCCCCCTG
The DNA here is from genome assembly GCF_015104395.2 of Macrobrachium nipponense. Taxonomy (NCBI): domain Eukaryota; kingdom Metazoa; phylum Arthropoda; class Malacostraca; order Decapoda; family Palaemonidae; genus Macrobrachium; species Macrobrachium nipponense. The sequence continues at coordinate 58,142,867 of NC_087202.1, read as the reverse complement.
TGGTTATGTGAAGCCGATGCTAACTTATAATTTTTCTGACTATTGTATTTTCTAACAATGTGGGATTTTGTCTGTCGTCCTACTATTCTTCATGTTACTGTGAATATTATAAAGACAGTCTTCTACATGTTAATTATTTTTTTTTATCATCTTTCATTTACCATTAGGGCGTTCTCCTTCTTTAGCTTCCAGCTGTCTCACTTGCCCCATACATCATTTATTTATTTTTTATTATTATTTTTTTTTTGTAGGAGCTTCTCTTCAAACCTTGTCATTTTTACTGAACAGCTCACTTTTCTCATCTACATTCCTTTGTTTAGTGGAGTCTTCCTAAAATTAATGTGTTTTGGGTCAAGTAATTTCAGATCTATTTGCTTACCTCTTCAAATCAGTGCGTGTGTGTGTGTGTGTTTTTTTCTGTCCTGTTGGTCATCAGCCAATATACGTGAAGACTTGAGTGACAGAATATTGATAGGAGTTAAGGTTAACTGTTCATCCTCTAAAAATAAATTCTTTTCCCTGCTTTTGTCCAAGGTCATTTATTTGCTCATCGAGCTATACACACTTCACATTTTATTTTATCAACCGTTTCCCCCCCGCCAAAAAAACCGTGTAGTACGACCGAGCATGGATAACGGTTTTTTTTTGTGTCCAGCTTTAGCAATAACGACCCACATGCAAACTTCAAGCCGAGAGGGCGACCAGAGGTAGTAACGGTCCTAAATTCAGGGTGGAAGAGGTGCTAACGATAAATAAAAGAAGGAGAATTTTTTCTTTATTAATTCTTTCTTCAGACAAATCTATCGTATTCCTGTTTTTAAATCTTCATATCATTATTCAGAAAGCTTTAGAATCTTATCGAAACCTGAGTACTGATTACTCGTATAATTATGAAGTCGGTTTTTAGAGAGAAAATTTTTTTAACGCTTCCTTGGTGCACAGTTAATTTTACTTTGGAATTTTGGGTCTTGCAACCTGATTGTAGGAGATCTGATCCTCTAATCATGAAAAACAGTCGGATATTGAAACCAGGAAGTCGCAAACTTTAGCCAGAAAACTTCTCAGGATTTAATCTGTGAAAGAAGTTGGGAAAGGGAAATGTTTCCCGTCCTAGTACTCGCTGTGATGTGGATTGTTTCAGATTGAAGCAATTCTCTCTCTCTCTCTCTCTCTCAACATATTAGCAGAAAGATATAAGAGAGAATTTACCCATTAGAATTGATAATGAAGATAGAGACACACACACAAACACACACAACACACACACACATATATATTATATATATAATATATATATAGTTATTATATTATAATATATATATATCTAATTAATATATGTAATGTTATATATATATATTTAGTTATATATTATAAGATATATATATAATATCTAATATATATAGATATATATATATATATTTATATTTTATATATATATATTTAATATAGATATATATTATTATATATATTATATATTATAGTATCTATGATATCTAATATATAATATCACTATATATATCTATACTACGTATCGTGCACAGACAAGCACTCGCACGAGAGAGAGAGAGAGAGAGAGAGAAAAAGATTTGCTTCAATCTGAAGCAATCCTCATCAGAGCGAGTACTAGGACGGGAAACATTTCCTTTTCTGGAAGAAAGGGTGTTCAGCCATGCTTGCTATTTCCCAGCAGCCCAACTTCTTTCACAGATTAAATCCTAAGAAGTTTTCCGGCTAAAGTTTGCGATTTCCTGTTTTCCATATCCGAACCGGTTTCATATATATATATATATATATATATATATATATATATATATATATATATATATATATATATTGTTAGGAACAATTGTTTGCCGATTATTCCCTTGGTGGATTGTTGCCTCCTTTGTTTTTGTTTTTAATTGCTGGCGAGTTGACGTCTGTTGGATGGCGTCTCAACTTCGTCAGTCAGGTTCTGGAGGGCAAAAACAACCAGTCAGGTTCAGAGCGGCAGAGTCTTGGCAGCAGAGCAGCGGAGAGTATCTGAGGACGAGTTGGTGGTTGTATCAACCATGTCTTGATCGTCCAGTGGTCGAGGAGGACCTCCATACTGTATCTGAGGACGAGATGGTAGTTGTATCAACTCTGTCTTGGTCGTCCAGCATTCGAGGAGGATGTCCATATTGTCTCCAAGGACGAGGTGGTCGTCGTATCGGCTCTGTCTTGATCGTCCGGCATTGGACTGTTGTCCTCATTGTTTGAGGAAGTGCTCCGCTCCCGTTTTGCTCTGTGTATCATTATGCTGCTTCAGTGTTAATTCTATTTATTATTATGCTGCTGTTTTACATTTATTGTAATCGTTATTTCACTGCTTTTTCAATGTGTTTGTGTATTATGCTGCCTTGATTTTGTATATGTATTTATGTACTGCACTGCTTTTTCATTTATACCGTGGTCCTTTTGTATATATGATGTTGCTTTTGTTATATTAGTTATGTTGCTTATGAAATTGTTTGTTGAATTGTACAAGAATCACTTAATTGGATTATTACTGTTGCTGCCTTTATTATTTAATTCATTGTGTATGTTTATTTTGTTTATCACTTGACCTGACTCACTTGTACATCTTGTATATTTTGTATAATAAACTAATTTTAAGGTAATTTTTTTTGGTGTTGTTATGCTCCTCCCTCCTTTGTATGTCACCTGTCGTCAGTCATTACAGCCCAATTGCTTATTATTTTTAAGAACCTGTCGATCTCGAGAGTCGAGATCGTAATATATATATATATATATATATATATATATATATATATATATATATATATATATATATATATATATTTTGTTTATCTATGTATACCTCTGTTAACGCTGAGCCTTTTCCCTAACGAGCCTTGGCCTCCGGCACAAGAAAAGTGATCACTTACGTTTAGATGTCTAAATAGATGAACGTTGTGGCGAAACCTGCTCAGCATTAGACATTTCATAAACCTGTGCCGAACACTCAGCACAGTAGTTCAGACGCTCTCCCTCATTTCACCAGTCACCGGTTCCTTACTCGTTCAAAATACGTTTCGATTTTGTTTTGCCGGAACAGCAAGCGCAGAAAAATGCTGCTCATCAGAGTATGGCACTGCTCATGTTGACGGCAATGATGGGTGCTGAAATGGAAATATACTAACACAGAAAATGATGAATCATATCTCGAATTAACCTAACTCTTCATAGGTATGCGAATATTCACAGGCGTAGGAGTGGAAGTGAGAGAAATCATACCCTTGTTATTAGTCCTTCTCTATGAAACCCCTGTATGTGATTGTTTTTGTAATCTTTTAAGTTTTCTGCGACCTCCTTTCCTCGGCGATAATCGCGGCACATTTTCCTGTTTAGAAAAGAACTGGCGATGAAAAAGTTAATCCATCACAGGTGACTGCACACCAGGGATACTTTCAAAACAATAGGGAGAAGGTTGTTATATTATTGACGTTCAAGATTGGTAAACTAATCTGTCGGATGCAGTTGTCCAACGATGACAAGAATGTTTCATATATATATATATATATATATATATATATATATATATATATATATATATATGATATATATATATATATACAAAGAAGCTCCAAATTTTCGTGCTTCAGTTATGCATACATACATCTGTATATATATATATATATATATATATATTATATATTGGTATATATATATATATGATGATATATATATATGCAAAGAAGCTCCAAATTTTCGTGCTTCAGTTATACATACATACACCTGTATCGTATATATATATCTATATATATATATATATATATATATATATATTATGTATATTTATATTATGTATATATATTTATGTTATATATTAATTTATATATGTATATGTATATATATATATATATATATATATATATATATATATATATATGTGGGAGCATTGCCTAGGAATGATTCTGAGTTCAACTTTGAACCTTGTTCCATTTCAAATGTCTCTAGAGACAGGTAACAGCTACGTATAGATGATGACTGCACTGTTTTGCGGAATCGCCCAAATTTCCTACAATTGATATATACTATGAAAATGCTCTTTTATGTAACATTAAGCTTTGTATGCTATTTACTTTTATCGGGGGTGTTGAAAATCAAATTAATTGATCTATTTGGCTATTTTTTATGTACCTACATTTTTTATTGCGCGTATTTCCAAAGTGAAATCTGTGTCCCAAATTGTGCCATTTCCATAGACAATCATTCACTAATGAGAGAAAAATGAGATTTCTGAAAACTATGGTATATGCTTTAAAAGTTAATTAGTATTGACATGAATATTTCATGAATTTCCATATACAATATTTTTAAATATAGGGTCAACATGGACATCATTTTTCGTATTTGCAATGAACATAAACTTTATCATTCAATTCCCCGTGAAAAATTTGCGCATAAAACTTTTAACATATTCTCTTGTTTGTTGGTAATGAAGTGTTACCGTGAGCCTCATTAATTAGTAAAACCAGCGATGCTAATATCGTGATAATTTGCCTAATCACTTAATTGATTCAGGAAGATGATTTGAGGGCTTATCTGACTACTAATAATGTGTATATTACTGTTTCTTCTCATACTCGTTCAATCCCACATTTATTAGTTTTGGAATTTACTTCTCTCTCTCTCTCTCTCTCTCTCTCTCTCTCTCTCTCTCTCTCTCTCTCCCGAGAGTAGAAGCTCATATTTTTGGAAATTTCCGTCCAGAGCACATGCATGCTGTGCGCATAAATAGATCTTGGAGATACAGAGGTATATTTTTACCGATTCCGGATTCATACTGTCTGTTGCAGATTTCGGCAGCGATGGGGCTTTGAAAGACGGGTGACTACGAACGTCAGTTTTTATATGGTTAACTCTCGCCTTAGCTGTTTTTGCTGCGTTTTTATAAACTAAAAATAAATACTATCACGGCTGCCTGTAGACACTGGTTCGTGAAAATTGAAGGACTACTCTCAATAGTGGCACACTTCAGCCGGAGCTCCAGGAAACTTTATTTTCTTTTATGCACCAGGCCTTTTTTATGCGACTGTAAAGTAGCAATTTCAATGCGCGCCCGCCCCCCTACCCCAATCACAGGCAGCTTCTCGCATCTTGGGTCAAGGCCATCTTGAGTCTCTAAAACCTTTATATCTACCTTGTTTTTTTCCCTCCAGTTTTGGTTTCATTTCCCAACCATAATTTTCTACTTAATGTCACATCTTTTTTCCATCCCCTCCTGATTTCATGAAGGAATATGAACGACATTGTGTAAAATTTATCAACTCTTGAGTGTCATGAGGACCATTTCTATTACTTGCTCTCTACCTTCGTCGCCCCCCACCCCCCCCCACCCCAACCAAACAAACGTCTTTTTAAAGAAATGAGGAATCAAGTGTTTGGAAGTTCAGCTCCAGCGTAAAGTTATTCTATTCTACTTATCTGGTATAAAGCAGTGTGATTTCTCGTGTTGAGAAAAGAAAGTATTATTCACCGAGTCCAGTGATAAGCACGGACGTGTTTTAGTCATTTAGTGTGACAATATTTTATCCGTAAACAGAGCTTCATTGGCTATGGTTATATGGGTGAAATTTTATCTTCATTGTTTTGGGGGAACGTTTCATGCACGTGCATTTTGTTTCACAAGTCTGGGCAGCCGAAGTTACTTACTGAAAACGTTCCTATGGTAAGAAATATGGAGTCTTCGCTCGTGTTGGATTTTCATGTATTTATTCGTGTTCATTTTACATGTACCCATATTGTTCTAAGTAAGTTTCATATTCATATTATTGTTTAATTATACGTAA
>NC_087202.1:58094551-58132051 GCF_015104395.2 Macrobrachium nipponense | reverse complement strand
AGGTTTATACGTTTGTGTGTAACTTTTGATATACAGTTAGAAAATACTGCAAAAGTACTTTTCCATGTAACAGGCATAACCATGACAGAAACTTTGTTTAAAATATTTAGGAGATAAAATAGTGATAGCGTAATCGTTGTCGAGTATAGTGGAAGAGAATGAGAAGCAAAGAATGACAAGAAAGGTTGCTGAGCGTCAATAATGCCACCGGAAAGTGAAAAAGACTTTTGCATCCTCTGCGATATGGCTGTGGGAATAATGACGCTTGGGGCGTAAGAGGTTTGCCGTCTTGCATTTCTTAGGGAGCAGGTATTGAGTGATGTCACGTTTTAGTTTTCTGTAAAACAAAACAAATAAAATGGCTATTTGTCTGTGGGTCCGCAATTTTTCTGTACACCCTCAGATCTTAACTACTGAGGCTAGAGGGCTGCAAATTATGTTGATCATCCAACTTCCAATCATCATTTTACCATATTGCAACCCTCTAGCCTAAGTAGTTTCTATTCTATTTTAGGTTAAATTTAGATGTGAACGCACGTCTGGCCCCGCTATAAGGGCCAACAACACATGCCACCACCGGGCCGTGGCTGAAAGTTTCATGGTCCACGGCTATGAATTTCATGGGCCGTGGTTGAGACTTTCATGCATCATTATATGCTGTTTAGAAAACTGTGTTGCGCAGCAGAAACTTCGGCACATTTCTTGTTTGTCATGTTAACACTTGATCGTTGTGAGGAGTCAAAGTGCGCTGTCTGAGAGAGAAAAATTCGATTGTCTTTTTCTCGTCTGTTCTCACCTACTGGTATATATATATATATATATATATATATATATATATATATATATATATATATATATATGTGTGTGTGTGTGTGTGTGTGTGTGTGTGTGTGTGTGTATACCAGATATATACATATCTTCGTTGATTTTTCAGATGTAAGGGATACTACTGAACATTTACTAGAACTGGAAATTTTGTTAACCTGTGTAAATTTACGTAATTTTTGTGTGCGTATTTATTTGTATGTTATGAATGAATGAATGAACGTCAGAGGAAACGTAGCGGAGAGAGAGGAAGAATGAATTATAAAACATTCTTGGGGAACCTGCCTGAGTCTCCCCTGAGTTGAATTACCTCAGTGGAACTCCTGGAATCCGATAAGCTTTTTCCGTCTTCAAACGGAAGTTAAGGCCTAATTAGCATCATTTTTGGAACGAGGGTGTATTATAAAAGTTGGAATTAGGTATTTTTCAAGCGAAAGAATACTCATTAGGAGATAATCGCCTTTGACCCGAAATAACCTAAATTAGCTGAATAACTAGACTCTTGAAAAGATGGCAAAGTCTCGAGGTTGACTTCGGTGATTAAATCAAAGGAACAGTGGAAGATAGGGAGTGTAATAATCAAAAGATAACGTGATTGCTTTATTGGAAAATCTTAAAAGTTATGTATTTTGTATAGTTATTATTTCATACGGGTCGCTAGATTTGAATGGGATTTTCTACCAACTGGACCTTACGTATATACACTTCCTGTAGGCTTATGTATATTAATATTATATATATATATATATATATATAATATATATATATATAATTATATAATAATATATAGTAATATATATATTAAAGATATAAGCCACGAAGGGAAGATAAAAACTGGAGTACTGCAAGATCTTTCAGTATCTCCAGTGTTTACCTTTCCTTCGTGGCTTACACCTTTATTTATGCATTTATCACGTTCCAGACTTTCGTAACTAAGTTATACATTATATATATATGTATATATATATATATATATATATATATATATATATATATATATATATATATATATATATATATATCTATATTTATATATATATATGTACGTATTTATGTAGGCATACTTTAGATATATATATATATATATATATATATATATATATATATATATATATATATATATATATATACATTGTTTTGTTTTAAAAAATTAATTATTTAAAAAATAATGTGCTTCACACCAATTTTCACTATTATAGTTACCGTTTTTTTTTTTTTTTTTTTTTTTTTATTTCCGTAGTTAAGTTACTACGAGGGAGTAATGCTGATGGCGTTCGAATTTCATTTGCGTGATATGAATTTACTCAGTGTCGTGGAAGATCAACTTATAGTTAACATATTACTGTCCTCGGGCTAATGGGATAGCCCTGAAGCAGCAGGGCTTCGAATTGTAACTAGGCTATGGAACGTAAATTATTTTCAGTCTTTCCCTAGTGTCCGTATGATACCATTTCCAGAAATTATATACACCCTATAACCTTTTCCTGGAGTTAGTTTGGTTTGATTAGTTTTGTTTTTCACATTTAAAATGAGTAGAGTGAATACTCTTTGCCTTACTTTCAACTTGCTTCACGTCATTAAGCCCCTCTTCCCTATTTCCCTTATTCTTTCTCCTCGTCCTATTTCTCCCTATCAGCTTATTTTCCTCGTCAAAACACTTTTCTGACCATATTCTTCCTATAATAATTCTATCCGTATCATGCAATTCTTGTGCACCCACCTTTTTTCTCGTCCTTTCCTTCCATTTCTCCCCTCTCCCATATTCCTCTTAACATAACGATTTGTATTTTGTTAAATTCACACAAAACAATGCAGTTCACTTATTAGCGTTATGAATGCATTGAAATTCTCGGAATAAGGTGAGAGAAAAAAAACCCTGATCCCCAGGTCTCAGAAAAAAACTACTGCTACACAATTACTGTTGGGATATCAATTATCTGCTGCTCTAAACTCAAAGCAATATGGTGATGAAAAATGGATATAGATGTCTCTTAATTGAACAGAATTTGCATTTAAATGAAAGCAAATGATGATGAATCAATGGCAGAAACTAGGAACCTAACTATTGGGTAAATCAACGGTCTGCTCATATGAAACAATCATTGAACAACTGCATTATTGGTATAAAGTTTCAAGAAATGCAGAAACAAGATTAATACTAATTTCACAAAACTAACTGCTCGGCATAATCAAACCCTAGGACGAGGATCTAACATCCAAGCCTATTGCAAACTTGCACTGTTCAGAGCGAAAGGGAGCGCGTGTGAGGCAAAGTGGCACATGGAAATTGGGTCAGAAACCTCAGTGAATGCAAGAGAGACGAAATTCGACTGCATAAAAAGTATGGTTCATTAAAAAAAAAAAAAAAAATTGCTAAATGCAAAATTAAGGTTTAGCGAGTAGATCTGATAGTGTGTCTATTTTTTTAAGTTGACCAAAGTTGAGGAGGAAAGATTAAATATAGTTACAAAATTGAATCGTCGAAATAGTGGATTATCTTTCACACTATGGATCACCTCCAGAACCACTTACCATCTTGTTATTAGCTCGTACCCAAGTACACATACCTTGTTTTCTTCTTTAGAGTCCCTTATGGGTTGAAGGCCTGTAAATAGGAACTCAAACGACTTGGGAAAATAAGTAAATAATTCAAAATAACAAAATTATAGGCGGAACAGGAATTTGTCCACTGGATTTCTTTACTAATGGCGTTTTATTTCCCTTTACTATTGAAGACTAAAATGAATAATGAAATTAAATATGATTTCTAAAGTTGCCGTAAATAAAATAACGAGTGATCCACAAGCAAATATAAATACATGGGTAAATCCTAGTGCTGTTCAAAATAACGAGTGACCCACAAGCAAACATTTAAATCCAAATGTGTAATCCAAGGTGCTGTTCAAAATTAAACGAGACCCACAAGCATACATAAATCCATGGATAAATCCTAGTGCTGTTCAAAATAACGAGTGACCCACAAGCAAACATAAATCCATGGGTAAATCCAAGTGCTGTTCAAAATAACGAGTGACCCACTAGCATACATAAATCCATGGGTAAATCCAAGTGCTGTTCAAAATAACGAGTGACCCACAAGCAAACATAAATCCATGGATAAATCCAAGTGCCGTTCAAAATAACGAGTGACCTACAAGCAAACATAAATCCATGGATAAATCCAAGTGCTGTTCAAAATAACGAGTGACCCAGAAGCAACATGATTCTTGGGCTTTTGGAAGAAAGAGAAGGTTAGAATTCTTAATGAAATGAAGGAACGGTCGTAGAGAAAAAAGTTATCAAAATGCAAAATACTGGATAATGGTACCAACTGATTTCAGGGAGTTATCAGACAAAAAATGAATAAATAAATAAATCAAGACGATGATAACCATGCTGTCAAAAGCAGCCCAAGATCAAGACGGAACAAGTAACTCGAACGCCGCCGAAACAACCAATTCCACATTTTCTAAGCAAGGCAGCTAACATTTCCCGAAGCTATGTAAAGCATTCACTCCTTGCAGGTTAAGACGACACCTACTATAGTGTACGCCACAAATAAAAATATCAGAAATTTATAATCACCATTCCGTAAGATATAAAATGTTTGCTTTCAAATGACAGAAAGACGTAGATACCGTGTACGTAATAGACACCAGGTAAGCAAGATAGTCATAACTTCACAAACGTTCAATAACATGCTCGGTGGGTCAAATGAATGACAAGGAAGTGTTTGAAAACCTATAATATGAAAACGATATACACTTCGCGCCCCCACCTCTCTCTCTCTCTCTCTCTCTCTCTCTCTCTCTCTCTCTCTCTCTCTCGTAATTTCCATTCCATTCCCCTTACTATTCTATCGGCCACTGGAGGAGAAAAGCGACATCGAAGGGCTCCATTGGCTTTATCCACATAGCGAAATCACTGAGGTTATTCTGTCCGACTACGTACTTTGCCCGTAGGCCTCCCCAACCACCAGATGGAAATGGTTACCGCCTGGACCATGAAACATAGATTTTGACCACAAAGTGCTCACGTCCATTTACCGTTTTGTATCGCGCAGGGCCACGCGCCGGTGGAATTTTCTGGGTAAACTTTTCATGCTCATCTACTTTCGCAGTACTATATATATTTTTTTTTTTACTTTTTTTTTTTTTAGTTTTCCTCAGCCGTTTGCTTTTATTTGGTTTTCCATTATTTCATTAATTGATTTCTTTTGTACAGTACCAGTCACATTAATCTTTTCATTCTTATGGAAAATCAGTCACAAAATTGACCACCAGATGGGAAAAGATTTGTCCGTTTTTCAAGTTCCGGTTAACAGAAATTTTATAATAAATCTAATCTTACGCAATACACAAACAGAAATAATCACACCTTTCTTACCAGAATTGAAGTTGATAAAAGTTTTAAATCTGTTTTTCATCTACCCAGCTTGTATCAGATATAGTAAAGCCCGTGGCATTTTATCACTCAAAGATTTCATTCCAAACATATCCTTGAGGTTTGCATTCTATGATGGTTCGATGGGTCTGAATGTTAGACATAACACACATCACATCACAAAAACGTGTACAGAATAGTGGTATGAGAGAGAGAGAGAGAGAGAGAGAGAGAGAGACTAGTATAATTTCGTGCCGCTGTTTTCTCCTGCATACCGAAACCCTAAAATCATGAAAAGAATCGCGAAGGGATATTCTTCATACTTAACAGGTATGAAGAATTTTTTTGACATTCGTGTAGTAAAAAATCCAGGACAAGAATATAATGGCATGATGGTAAAGGTTACGCAAACAACAACAACAACAACATTAATAATAATTCCTGCTCAGAACCTTGCCACGGAGTTTTTTGCTACAAGGTTCTTGGTTGGTATCTAGCCCGAAGGTGCATATCGGTATCGCAATGTAGATAATATTTTATTTTTGTACAGTTAAGGAAAACTCAAACTGTTATACAGAATGGGCTCATACAGACGTGCAGTTGCAACTTGGGCACATCTAAATAACTTGCAAAATATCTTGTTCACGTTTTTACGATTCAAACTGCATCGAATCATTATTTGTAACTTGCAAATTTTAACAACGATTAATATCTATTTACTGAACCTGAATTTCAAGTTAGAGCTGAAAAATGGTGAGAAGAGCCTTAATTGTAAAATGGCTGAGGGGCATATTCTTTCAAATATGGGAGCATTTACTATTAACATTCATAAATATTACGATGTTCATTTGCCTGATATTTCACTTTATCACAACATCACAGCGTTTCAGGAAACACAAATCAAGAAAACACGAAATAATGAGCGAAATCTCCCTCTCATGATTTGACAGAAAGCTTACTCCTCTACCGAAAGAACTTCATCATTCTTTATAGGCGCTGAGACAAAACCAGCTATCATCCTTGAAGTCCCAGACAAGGAATGATTAACTGCCCAACAGAATCCTTTCCTTTAACAATGAAACTCACCCTTACACATCGGTAGAAGTCTTCACCTTATTTGGGAAGGAAGGACTGCTTCCGCATCTACATCAGTAATTCAGAATGAGTATTCTTTATCGCGTTGATATTTTCATCTCATTTCAGAGGATAGGAGCACATTAGATACTCGTGCAATCAAGATATCTTAGAAAGAGGTGTTGAAAAGCCTGAAATAATAGAATGACAGATACATGTCACATAGAAAAGCTAATATAAATTCTACGTCAAACAGAAAAGACTAATGCAGAGATATGGCTGCAAGAAAGACCGAGGGGAAGCAAGACACAAGTAAAATATGCAACGAAGTTTCTTCGGCGCAATCGAGTTTTCTGTACGGTAGCTACAGCGTATAATCAAGGCTACGGAAAGTAGATCTATCTTTCGGTGGTCTCGGTATAATACTGTATGAGTCACAGCCAATGAAACTTTAACCACGGGCAGGTGGTGGCCTAGCCTATATCGTTGCCTGAAGCACGATTATGGCTAACTGTAACCTTAAATAAAAAAAAAAAAAAAACTACTGAGGGCTGCAGTTTGGTATGTTTGATGACTGGAGGGCGGTTGATCACATACCAATTTGCAGCCCTCTAGTCTCAGAAGATTTTAAGATCTGAGGGCGGATATTAAAAGTGCGGACAGAAAAAAGTGCGGACGGACAAACAAGGCCGGCAAGATAGTTTTCTTTTACAGAAAACTAAAAAGCTAGTAGACATATTTCTCTTAAGTATCTCTTAACTCATTCTGAACCTAAATTGCCCTTCATATCTTGTATCGAATGCATATGTTGGATAAGCGCCTCATTTATGATATTGATATGGCGATAACAGAAAAGCGAAGAGGCAATGAGCGATCAATAACGAATGAAAGCTGACATGGTTTCCTTCCTCTCACTTTCTTCTGTAAAAACCAGAATGATATATATATTATATATATATATATATATATATATATATATATATATAAATATATATATATATATATATACGTGTATATATATACGTGTGTATATATATATATATATATACATATATATATATATATATATATATATATAGATATATATATATATATATATATAATATAACTAATTATATATACATTATATATATATATATCTATATATATATGTATATATATACGTATAATAATATATTATATATATTATATTATAATATACTAATATATATATATAGATATATATATATATATATATATATATATATATATATATATTATTATAATTATATATATATTTATATATATATATATATATATATATTAATTTATTTAATATAATTTATATATTATATATAATATATATATAATAATATAATTATTATATATATATATTATAATATATAGCAATATTATATATTAGCAATCTGGTTTTTACAGAAGAAAGTGAGAGGAAAGGAACCATGTCAGCTTTTCATATATATTATATATATATATATATATATATATATATATATATATATATATATATATATATATATATTTATATTATATATATATATAGTATATAATTATATATATATATATATATATATATATATATATATATATATATATATATATATATATATATATATATATATATATATATTAAAATCAACAGAAAATTCTCCTGAAATGTGCAGTGTCTCTGGATGCTGATAAAATAATCCATAATTGAAAAGAATTTATTAGAGATAAATGAAGTAATTGAATTATGATGAATAAAGTAATTCTATGTATGCTTATTAGCGATAAAGTCATTGAATTAGTTCGGAAACAAGTGATGGACATACCATTCTGTGGGGAGAGGTTACAAAGCAACAGACCCGAAAGTAAAAGAAAAAAAAATAAATAATAAGACTTCCAAGAAGGACACGCCGAATGCCTCTTAAACTCTAAGGAAACAATTCACAAAAAAAAAAAAAAAGCCCTTCTCGCTTTCATTGCATCTGAAAAAATGCTTAGAGTAAGACGCACCTTGTTTGAGGCATTTTCTTTTTGATAAAAGTGAGTGAAAGACGTAAAATGCAAGAACTAATTCAGAGAAAGAACTGTTGCTTAACAGCCTCTTACCAAAGTAACAATGTAAAATGTTTTGCAAGAAATAACGAACAAAATGAAATGAAACTTGCTTGGACTTAAAAAATGAGAGTGACTTGGAATTAAGAAGAAGAAAAATGAGGAGGGCGATAGGGGAAGAAGCACAAGAACCCTCCTGAGGAGTTGAGAGGAGGGGGATTAAGGAAAAAGAGGAGCTGACCGAAGCCACAGGTTTCCAAAAAAAGAAAAAAACAACTTCGAAGGTATTAGGGATATGTGGAAATATATCAAAAAGCTATTTTTCTTTAAAAACGAAACATAAAACAATACATCACTGCGTAATATAAATATAATGGCAAAGGTAATAAATAAGAAATGTATCAATGACAAAATTAAATGCAAATACGTTACCTACCACAAAATATAAACTTCACCATCTAAAATTAAATTAGAAATTACGTCTACACTGAACTTTCTCTCATCTACAGTAAAACCTTCATCAAAAGTACTCCATTTCCACTTTCCTTTCCATTTTTTCTTCCACGTAAACTTTACTTCTCTTCATTCAGAGCCTTTTATCAGATTCCCGAAGCTTTCCTTTCGCTTTCCTGCGGTTTTTATCGGTTTCCATAAATTACTAAAAGGTTCCTTGTTTCCGTTTATCCTTTGTCACAGTTATGCCCAACAGCTGCCTCGGTTCTTCAACATTCTTTATAAAACACTTATCTGTTGCAGGTAGACGCAAGTCTCTCTCTCTCTCTCTCTCTCTCTCTCTCTCTCTCTCTCTCTCTCTCTCTCTCTCTCTCTCTTCTCTGCAAAACGAAAACAAACCAGTACATTCATTCCCATTCCTAAATCATATGTTAGTCCCTAGTCGAGGTTTTTTGTGGAAAATGAGAAAAGGCGGGGTGAAGTTACAAAAAATAAAACGCTAGGAAAGGTAAGCTGAAGTATATGAATACATTTTGCGGCCTACTAATGTGACAGTCATCTATAACTCTAAAACTAGAGAGTTCTGCCATGACGCCATTTTCTCATTCATTGAACGTACAAAGGAGTTTATTGGGGTTCATACGATTATCAATAAGAGAAAAATACGTTGCACAAACCAAATCCAATTACCTTCGGATACAAGATTCAAATGAGTTTAATTGACTATGCAACAGTTACCTTGTTCATGGTTTTCTTTTCCTCACCCTCATCCATAAAAAAACAAGACAAATTAAAGTTTCGGGGTCCTGCGATCCCTGTCACGCTCTCTCACACACTTGGGTATTTTAACGCAGACAAATAATTCTGGGAGGAGTTACAAAGAGTTACAAGGATTGGGATGTCTCAAAGACTTGTTAGTCCATCCGAGGAGACATCGTGTGCTCACTTATCTCTATGAGCAGGTTTTACTGTTCATTCCCAGTGTCCTAATAATTCTGTCTAGCTTTCATGTAAACTCTTCCAAACTGTTGCTGTTTACAACTTTTGGAGGAGGAGGAGGAGGAGGAACCTCAAAACCATATATATATATATATATATGTGTATAATATATATATATATATCGATATATATATATATATATATATATATGTATGTATATATATATGTATATGTATAACTGAATCACGAAAGTTTGGAACGTGATAAATGCATAAATAAAGGTATAAGCCAAGAAGTAAAGATAAACAATCTGAGTAGCTAGGGTTGTTTTATCCTTCCTTCGTGGCTTATACCTTTATATATATATATATATATATATATATATATATATATATTATATATATATATATATATATATATATATATATCTATATATATATATAGACTGATAATATGTTCGTTGTGACATTTCTAGGAATTTACAGATTCATCATATTTAACTTCCCATAGAGACAGAGTCCGAAGCGATGACCTGAGAAGGCTGATAAATCATTTCTGGGATGGTGTGATACGAAGATGCTTGTTTAAGCGGGTCAATGTTCGTTCGTGGATATGTGAGTTCATGAGGGTTTGTTCAAGGTGCCTTTGAAAACTGGCTATGACTAGTTAATTGGGGAGTTGACGATGAGTGTGAATTCGTCTGTACGTGTACTAACCATGTCTGTTTATAACAGGCAGTTTTATGCAGAAACTAGGGAGACAGCTACGGGAGAAAAGGCAGAATTCTGGGATAGCTCTTACTGTGTACCAACACAAAATGTAGAAATGACCACCACAAGAGGGATCTGAATGAATTCTATTCGAACATAATCTCCTCTATGCTTGCTTCGGGCAGGACTGCCTTTAGATTTCGTCAAGGTAATTCTCGTAATATACCTGGTTGGAATGACTTGGTTAAGGATCTGTATACATACTCACGAGAAATGTTTTTACTGTGGAGGCAAAATGGCAGCCCGAGGGAAGGACACACTGCATTACTAATGAGGCAGGCGAGAGTGCAATTCAAACTTGCTCTTAAGCACTGCAGGTTAAATGAAAAACAACTAAGAGCCGATGCAATGTCTAGAAACGTAGAATCTGGTGATTACCCTCGTCTTTGGAAAGATATCCAGTCCTTAAATCCCAAAACTAAAAAGCTATCACAGAGAGTAGGGGAAGCAGTCGGAGACGAGGCTATCGCAAGGATGTGGGGTGATCACTTCAATAATATCCTGAATTGCATAAATGATCAGGATTCCCGAAGCGAGGTAGATAACCTCCTTAATGACAACATTCAATTTCATTTTGCAGACCGTATTACGCCAGGTAACATCAGCGATGCCATAAACAGCATACCTAATAATAAATCGCCCGGCTGTGATGGTCTTCCCGCAGAGGCTTTCAAATTCTGCCATCCGATAATTTACATTTTGCTAGCTGCCTTATTCAATGCGTGCATAATTCACCAGTTTCTTCCAGACTCCCTACTCTTAGTTCACTTGATACCATTAATCAAAAACAAGCTAAAGGATGCAGCTGACCCTGGCAACTACCGGCCAATTGCAATCACAACGATCGCATCGAAGATACTTGAGTCGGTTCTTCTTGTGAGACTTCTCCCCTTTCTACACACCACTGACAACCAGTTCGGGTTTAAAGCAAACCACTCAACCGACACCTGCATCTACATACTGAAAGAATTGCTGAACTACTACCTATCATCATCACTCCCGTTTTGTTTTTTCCCTGTGTTTTCGTAGATGTGAGAAAAGCATTTGACAGAGTAAACTACCTGAAGCTATTCCTGAAGCTGCATAAAAGGGACACACCCCTATATCTAATTGGCATTTTACATTGCTGGTTCTCCACACAGCAAATCTGTGTCAAATGGGGCAACGTATTATCGTACACCTTCGGCTCCCTAAACGGGCTTCGGCAAGGGGGCATTCTCTCTCCATACCTGTTTAATACGTACACAGATGCCTTGAATGTCAAACTGAACTCACTCCCAATCGGATGCACTGTCAATGAAACAACTATAAACAACCTCTGTTACGCCGACGATATGGTTCTGATTTCCCCATCAGTGCATGGCCTCCGACTCATCGACACTTGCCGCCAATATGCAGAGGAATTTGATATAATCTACAACGAAACCAAGACCCAGTGCATGTTGCTGCTCCCGAGATCGCTTAAGCATATTGCAGAACCACAAATTTTCCTCGGAAACCATCGGCTGGAATTTGTGCGCGAATTTCCATATTTGGGTCACATTATTACCGACCGACCTTAAAAGAGATACGGTGCAGACATTGAACAGAGGCGTCGTAAACTATGTGCAACTGGCAACATGATTGCAAGGAGGTTTGCCTTCTGTCACCGAGATGTGAAACTGCTGCTGCTCTTCCGCTCGTACTGCTACAGTATCTATGGGTGTTCCCTCTGGACGAACTATACCCGAGAGACCATGAGACGTATCACTGTTGTGCACAATGACATTCTGAGACGCCTCACAAACACTCCACGCTACCACTCCGCCACACAGATGTTCTTAGAAAACCACCTGGACAATTTAAAAATCATTGTAAGGCGAACAATGTCCAGCCTGGTAACCCGAGTGAGAAACAGCGGCAACTCGCTCATACAAAGCATCCTAAGGAGTGAAGCAAGAAGAAGATCTAAATTGTGGGAAAGATGGGAAAATGAGGCCTTTGTCCCCTAAAGGACTTAATCTCTGTATTAGCAAGATGTCATCAGCAGATTTTGTCATTATTATATTTATTTCTGATATTTTATTTTTTCATTATTTCTGTGATTACTATCAAGTTAAAGTTTGATACATTCAATTTATGTATTTAGCCCTCTGGACCAGACTACTGTAACCACCTAAGGTCTCTAGTGAAATTTAAGCTATATAATTTGTGTACTAACTGTTATAACTCTCAATGCATTTTTTTTTCTCACCAATATTATTACTATTACCAGTATTATGATTACTATCTTTTATGCTACCTCAGCTATTTTGTGGATAAGTGCCGATTACTAATTTTTCCTATCATGTTGACTCATATATCTAGATTGTGTATGTTACTGTGTATTTTGTATGTTCATTGTATATGGCCCTGAACCGAAATAAAGGATATTATTATTATTATTATTTGTTTCAGTGTTAAAGTTCCAGGCTGCAATGGTTGAGTTATCATACTTTAGCCAAAGGCATGGCTTGTTGTCTGTTTGACATTTTGTATAGATGTTCCATTTTGTTTAACCTTTTGACTTTGTCTTTACAATTGTGCGTGTGCTCACTAGTGTGTTCTCTTGTCTTTTAAACAGGTGGTTCTAGTGAGGGGACAGAGTGTCCTAGTGAGGGGACCGAGTGTCCTAGTGAGGGGACTGTGTTTTGGAGAAGAGATAATTGGTGGGACTAATTACTGATTAAGACATTTAAATACCTGGGGGTTATCTGAGTTGGTTTGTCTGTGAGACTTGAACTATTTTCATTACATTGATGATCTTGTAAGAACTTGAGTTATTCAACTAGTACTTTACTTTGAATAAACATTATATTTTTTGTAACTCCAACTATGATTTGATGACCTGATGGAATGGAGAGAGAGAGAGAGAGAGAGAGAGAGAGAGAGAGAGAGAGAGAGAGAAGGGACTAAGGGTTATTAGTTCGCCTAACGCAATGGCTGTACTCATACCAAATATTAAATACGGGGGGGGGGGGGGGGGCGACGCCCTTCGCTAGTAATAGTTTGGTGGACAGCGGATAGGTAACAGTTGGTGGCAGGCGGTTTAAGAGGCTTTTTATATATTTTATAAGCTGTGGGTACGCTAACAAAGAGACTGGTGACCAGTTAGACATAAATGTTTTTGTTTTGGTAGGAAAAGGGGCTATAATCATGTCACAGGCATAATAGTTGGCTTAGCGGTGGTCTCGAACGACAAAGCCTTTGTGAAATTGTGGAAAATTGTTAAATTGTTGGATTTCAGTTGCTAAGTGAGAGGTAATGAGAAGTATCCATCCGTTAACTGTAGTGCTGAGCAAAGACAATTGAACTAGAGTCATCAATTTTGCCCAGAGCGAGATGCCTCAAGGGGCTGGGAACATTCAGTTAGAACTTTTTTAGTCCTGGTTTTTTTTTTTTTTAATTTTTGAGTTGTGGGATTGGTTTAAGATATCACATTTTTTTTCCATAGTAGCAGAAAGTGACATGTTTTTTTTTTTTATTGGTGCATGTTTAGAAGAGATGCATTCGTCTTTGTGTTGATATATGCGTGTGTATGAATGGTTTTCATGCATGCGAAACTGTGCTTGAATTGCGTTTTTGCTTGGACAAAGAGCACCATCTCGTTCTTGCGCGCTCAGCGTATTTTCTACCGACCCAGAGGGATATTGCTAGGGGAAACTCCTTTTTTTTCTTTGTCGGGGTATTGGGGGGAAGAATTTGCCCTTGATAATGAATTTCCAATGCCAGGACATCAGCTGATAATGATTGGTTGATGATGTTAGATGCCCATAGGGTTTTTTAGAAAGAGATTTTCTTTCTCTTGAGGGAAGAGAAAAGGAAATGAAATGCATATGGGATGTGGTGTAAGTTTTCCTTATGCTTTGGAAGGCACAATTATAATGGGGACACAGAGATTATTATTTTTTTATTGTGTTGGAGGGATTACTTTAAAATGGTGCTGAGTGATGGTGATTGCCAATGGGTGGTGATGACTGATGTTGTCAGTTGGTGATGCCCTGTGGTGCTGACTGGTGATAAGTGATGACTGATGATGATTGATGATGATACCCGGGAGTGGTAATGGGGTTGTATGTGCTTGGTGGTGGATAGGTGCCTCGTGTTGTATTTGGTGTATGCTGGGGGAATTGCAATATTAGACATATTTTAAGAGAGATTTGAGATATTTCATGGGAGATTATTTTATAATTATTACAGATAATCATATCATGGAGAATTATTACAATGAATTATGGGAGAAGTTTTGTGGTTAATTATTTACAGAGTTTCTGTAACTTTGGAGAACATGTCAGTCGTTCAGGAGTGATGAATCTGGCTGAATTTTAGTGAATTGTGCTGAATTTTGCTGAACTTTTTGTGAATTTTTGGTGAATGGACAAGCATTAACATTAGTAATGTTTTTATACTAATACTGGTGATTTTGATGATAGCAATTTTGGTGATACTGCTGGTAATGATACTTCTGATACTGGTGATTTTTTTATATACTAATACGTGGGTGCTGTAATGCTGTCAAGGGTGGTGTTTTTTTTTGGAATTTGGGAGGAACTAACAACACTTTATTTTTTATTTTTCTTTTTTTTGTGAGTTCAGCAGATAATTGCTTGACATCTACGTGAGTCACCGGGATAGTTAACAGTGCCATTGATTTTTCTTTATCCCTTTTTAGATGTTAGCCATCGTTGACACAAGTTTTTATCATGGGTGAATTTGAATTTATTTTTTCTCTCCAGTTTGTGTGATTTTTTTTTTTTTTATATCTCAGTTCATGACTTGTAGTCATTGTTCAGGAACGTGTTTGTGTTTTCAGCTGTTTGATGCTGCAAAGAGATTTATGGGAGAATTTTTTGCATTTTTTTGAATGCATACTTAATAGCACTACATTTTTTTCTCTGGATATTTATGTTCCAGAAGTTGTGGGTTTTCTTGCACAATACCTTTGTTGTATTTGTGACAATTTTTCCAGAGATAGGAAAATTGGCTAAGTTTCTAGTTGCCTATGTCGCAGTGCATATGGAAAGTCTTTGCTTAGACACTATTGAATTTGGAGTTTTGTTATAATGAGTTGTGGCACATTGGTGATTTTTTCTAGAATTTCTTGAGCAATTTTATTTGCCAAATTTTTGCCCTTTTTCAGCAGTTATGCTAAGGAGAGAGTTTATAGTTTTTGACTATAACATTGAGTTATTCCTGGAGAATTGGAGGTATATTATTTTGTAAATATAATTTGAGATATAATATATTGGAGATATATTTTTGGCCATTTGATGTTTGCCAATGGTGGTGAGAGCTATGTTTAGTTCAATTATTTTGCAGCCATCTTTGTTGCAAATGGAGACACCTTTTGAGGAGATATATTGGCAATATTTGTGAGTGTATTTTTTTGGAGATGGGATTTCATTTTTTATTATCCTGCTTGGAGATATATTTTTTGGAGACCTGTTTTATTCCACATGGAGTTATTGGTGAAATAGAGGTAAGTATTTTTTATTTGCCGAAACAGAGGTGAATATTTTTTATTGCTGGAGTGGTGGTTTTTATTAACATGTGGTTATTGGGGAACTAAGAGGGAATATGGTGTGGTGTGGTTATTAATTAAATGGAGGAAATATTTTTATCACCGGAGTGGTTTTATTATTAAGATGGTGACTTATATTTATATATATGGAGATGGAATTAATCTTTGGGGGTGACCTTTTTTGTGGTTATGATTTTTTTAGTTAAATTCCTGGAGTTTTTTTCGAGCCAAGAGAAGAGTTCTGTGGTTCTTTCTTTTTGGTTTTGTGACTAATTGGAGGTGATTGGCATTACTGCATTGTGGTCCTATGGAGATGTTATTTTTGGAGGCATATAATTGCTGAATTGTGAATCTACAGCAGTTTTTTTTATCCCGAATAGGTGATAATTTTTTATATAATTGGCCAGTAACATGTGAGAGATATGTCTTCGAGACAATCTTTGAGCAGCTTAGTCATATCCTGGAGATAATTTTGTGAAATGTGCTTACTTCATGTCAGTATAGAACCTTTTTTTGGGAATCATGAGTTTCTGAACTTGCGAGTCTGACTAGACATTTTTATGCTGCAGTTCGAGCACACGTGTCCGCAGGTGGATTTTCAGCTGACAGTGCTGTGATGAGTCCGGTGTGCTGACTCTCTTCCTCTAGTGGTGATTGCTCAGAGTTTTTGCAATATCTGGAAATGTCGACAATAGCATTTCATGAAAGTCCACGTGTAAGAGATTGCTTTCTGGCCGTGTCCGGTCGATGAATAGTTGCGATGGCAAAAATTCCGTAATATGCATATTGCATTTCTTGGGGAAAATGCGGGGTTATGTATATCATGCATATATTATGTGCTTTGTGATGGGGAGAATTCACGTATTATTATTGCTGTTATTATTATTTTTTTCTTTTTTCTTTTTTTCCGTTTCCTATGAGAGATGTAATTGGGGATTCAGCTTTAAATAGCATTTCTTTTTGGACGGGAGATGTAATTTATCGGGGTTGTGATTTACATAAATGGGCATTTGACATTAAGTCTCATTGTAATTAATTATGTGAGTAGTGAGGGGTTTTTGCTGTTAAACATTGGAGATTTTTACTGATTTTGTGGGTTGTTCAAATATCAGAGCTTGAGAGAACATTTTTTTTTTGTTATAATTTTTGGGTCTGGGCTTGTTACGTGATTTTTTTTCTTGGGCTCATTACCTTTTTTTTTCTTATTTTTACTTGTGAGAACTTTCGAGTTTGAAATGTGAGTGCAGAAGTCTGTGGAGTTACTGTGAGTTCTGGATTGTGTGTGTTAGTGTGTGACTTTGGAGAATTGAGTTAGAGAACTTGGTATTTTTTTTCATTGCTGAGTTGTGATAATGACTTACAATTTAGTGGTCATATTAAATGGAGTTAATTGGGAGACGTTCAGTTAGTATTTCTGAATTTTTGTGGTCATTATTTGATAGAAGTAGTATGTCTGGGGTTCATTTTTCTTTGATTGACCGATGGCTTGACTGACATACTTGCACACACCATAATCGTCGTTCCCCGACGCTAGCAAGACACCCACCAGCCGTGCAGAGATGTTGCTGTCATTTGTCCAGGGTACTTATGAGAGTTTCTACGAGTCTACAGAGTTGTACAGCGCTTTTGGGTCTACAGAAGCCGTTGGATGTTTTTCCACAGGGAGGGATTCCGCCTTCCTACAGCTTGCTACAGTCTGTGCAGGAAGTTACAGACAAAGAGGGATATTCAAGAATCCAAAATGAGAGAAAATTTATATGCCTAGTGTTATTTGAGATAAAGCGTGATATACATTACTTTATAATGCCAGAGACGTGCAGTTACTTATATTTTTTTTGAGCCGGCCAATGTGTTTTATATATTAAGCTGTTTTGTGTGACCTATGGCTAGGCAGGGGCTAGCCAGGTTAGTGGCCGAGCTACTATAATAAATAAAGACTGATAATATGTTCGTTGTGACATTTCTAGGAATTTACAGATTCATCACATCTAACTTCCCATAGAGACAGAGTCCGAAGCGATGACCTGAGAAAGCTGATAAATCATTTCTGGGATGGTGTGATACGAAGATGCTTATTTGAGCGGGTCAATGTTCGTTCCGTGGATATGTGAGTTCATGAGGGCTTGTTCAAGGTGCCTTTGAAAACTGGCTATGACTAGTTAATTAGGGAGTTGACGATGAGTGTGAATTTCCCTGTATGTGTACTAACTGTTTCTGTTCATAACGGGTAGTTTTAGGCAGAAACTAAGGAGACAGCTACGGGAGAAAAGGCAGAATGCTGGGATAGCTCTGCGAAAGTCTATTTGTTTCAGTGGTAAAGTTCCAGGCTGCAATGGGTGAGTTATCATACTTTAGCCAAAGGGATGGCTTGTTGTCTGTTTGACATTTTGTAAAGATGTTCCATTTTGTTTAACCTTTTGACTTTGTCTTTACAATTGTGTGTGTGCTCACAAGTGTGTTCTCTTGTCTTTTAAACAGGCGGTTCTAGTGAGGGGACAGAGTGTCCTAGTGAGGGGACCGAGTGTCCTAGTGAGGGGACTGTGTTTTGGAGAAGAGATAATTGGTGTGACTAATTACTGATTAAGACATTTAAATACCTGGGGGTTATCTGAGTTGGTTTGTCTGTGAGACTTGAACTATTTTCATTACATTGATGATCTTGTAAGAACTTGAGTTATTCAACTAGTACTTTACTTTGAATAAACATTATATTTTTTGTAACTCCAACTATGATTTGATGACCTGATGGAATGGAGAGAGAGAGAGAGAGAGAGAGAGAGAGAGAGAGAGAGAGAGAGAGAGAGAGAAGGGACTAAGGGTTATTAGTTCGCCTAACGCAATGGCTATACGCATACCAAATATTAAAATACCGGGGGGGGGGGGGGTGGGGGGGGGCGACGCCCTTCGCTGGTAATAGTTTGGTGGGCAGCAGATAGGTAAACATATATATATATATATATATATATATATATTATATATATATATATATATATATATATATATATATATATATATATATATATATATCTATATATATATATATATATTACAGGTATAAGCCACGAAGGAAGGATAAACAACTGCAGCTACACAGTTGTTAATCTTTCCTTCGTGGCTTATACCTTTATTTATGCATTTATCACGTTCCAAACTTTCGTGATTCCGTTATTACATACATATATACATACATATATATATATATATATATATATATATATATATATATATATATATATATATATATATATATATATATATATATATATATATATACATATATACATATACATATATATATATATATATATATATATATATATATATATATATATATATCTATATATATAAATTTACCTCGTTTGTATTAGTATTTAGAGTTACTGTACGCATTTTATACGTATTATATATTACAACTGGCGAGTCAGTGAGTTATGTAAGGAGTCTCTCTCTCTCTCTCTCTCTCTCTCTCTCTCTCTCTCTCTCTCTCTCTCTCTCTCTCTCTCTCTCTCTCTCTATAGGAGGACAATCAGCTACGTCATCAAATCGTGTAGTTGATCACGCAACACCCTGTTATCATTCTTCATCGCATGCCTAGAATTAAAGGCTCATTCAGATTATAACTTTGCCATTTCGAGGTTCATTAAGAGCAAAAGTACGTTACTGAGAGTAAATTTCCGAACATTTGTGGAAGCTGGGATCTCGAGCTATACTGCATACCTAGTATAGGCTCTCTATCCGCAGGAATATGAATTTCAAATTCTAGGAAATGATGTTCCTTCTTGATTTTTGAAATGGGGATTTTAACCCTGGCGCGGAATTGGAGTAATGTGCAGGTATAATTTGAGGCCATTTTTCATCTAATAATAGGCTGCCATCAGAAAAAGGCCATTTTTCATAGCACAGAAATATGCTTTCCGTCTATTATCTAAATGAAGTAAATCTTAGACAGTTTATAAATCTTTCACATTCTTAGTACGAGCCTTAAGGTTGATGCAGATTTTCTAACGGCTAAAGGTTAACCAATGTATTACTGTCTATTTTGTTTTATTACTGTCGTTTGCTGTGTCAGTCTTTTTTTTATTATCATTTAACCATTCCTTTCCTCCTTACCCGTCTTTGGCCCCGTTTTAGTCCGATTTAAGCCTCATCTCATTTTTGTGGTTTGTTTTACCCAAGGTTCCGTAAAAAAAAAAATGTGTAATGATAAACGGTTGTTTGGACACACGCTTATATCCCTATGAGAAAGGATTAGTTTAACTGCCGGGATTTTATTTGCCACGACTTGCTCTACCTATGTTTTCCATTCATCTGTGGACCTGTGTATTGCTGTCGAGGAAATAACCTTGTTAGCAAAAGAATTGTGTGGGATGCGGAAGTTGGAGGAATGGTGCTATAACGGATGTGTAAATATCTCATTTCGATCTCCCAGTGCATCTATATATGTGATTATTTTATTATTATTTATCATCATTTCCATCGTCTTCGATCACAAAAGTTAAAGTAAATGGTGATGTCAGTGTTGTCAATAACTAAATGAAATATCTATATATTCTGCTTAAGATTTCTCACAGAGAGAGAGAGAGAGAGAGAGAGAGAGAGAGAGAGAGAGAGAGAGAGAGAGAGAGAGAGAGAGACTTGCGCATCTCTGGACAGCAACAAAAAAGTTCAGGAAAAGAATATTGCTGAATTGTTGCCGCTGGTAGTGGAACCTGCAGTACAAAGAGAGAGAAAGGACAGAGTTAGTCAAGGTAAAGTGGGATATAATGGAGGAAAAACATCACAAGGGAGACAGAGATTCTGTAAAAGTTGTTATAACCGGTAGAAGACGATACACGGTGATGCCGCAGATAAAAACGAAAAGTGGCCGCAGACGAATAAACTTTTCTACTGCCCAATTCTCGGCTGTCAGAGCCCACTTAGTCCCTAATATGGAACCTCAAAGGGAACAAAAGAGAAAAAATTGACCCAGATGGAAGACGAAAGAGCAAGAGATCCAAAGAAAGTGTCAAGTTTTCCAGACCTAGCAAAGGGAGGCGTGTGGTGAAGGAGGACGAAATGGGACGCTTCCTTCTTTTTCATTCTGTCATCAAAAGACCATTTCTTGTCTTTCTATTTTTTCCTTCGCAGATTTTCTTTTACCTTCATCATTTCAACTGCTTTTTGCATTGGGCTGCATAGCATGTTATTAATGTTTGTGAGTATCTTCATTTTTTTGTGTTAATTTTCATGTTGTGCAAAGGACAATTTGTCTTTATTTCCGAACTTTGTTTATTGATTATTTGTGTGTCATTAAATTGTTTTTCGTTTCTGTTTTATTATTGTTTTCGTTTATTTCTTGCTCTTATTTATTTTCTTTGAATTCCCCAAATATCTCCTCCAGGTGAGACTTTAGCTTGCTTATCCCCACTCTCTCATTCCTCTGCCCTGTCTCTTCCTCTGAACCCCTTTAATTGAGAAGTCTTTTGCTGTCGTTCGTGCTAATTGCATTTTCAGCTTTGCAATTTTATTTGGTAGGTTTTCTGAAAAAAGTTTATGCTATAGGGTACTTTTAAGATAATTAGACAATTAAGATTAACGTGGTAGAAAAAATGTCAAGTATTTCATGAGACACTTTCCTTCTCATGACACATATATCTAAGAAATTCCGAGTTGCAATCTATCTAACCATGAAAATTGTGCTTTATGTTGACAGAGAATGAAAAAATGTTTACATGCGTATTTTTTTAACGATCCGTCGAAAGTGAACTGAAATTAAAAGAATTTGTTATATGTATTGCGCTGAATTTATGACTAAGTCTATTAAGCACCTTGTGGTCATCAATTGATTAGGTTTAATACTTCTTGACTGATTAAAAAAAAAACGTTATGCGGAGACAAACGTTATCCTTTGTCTTGGCCCTATTCTATTAGTAAAAACTGTTACCTGCATAATAAAAGAAAACTTTTTAATAGATACACAGTTGATTCGCAATGGGTGCATAAATAGCAAAAAACCACACATCATTGGAAAGGCAATTTATTTCGGTTTGCATGGTGCAAAAGAAATCACTAGTTTCTATTTAGTTGTTGCTAATGTTTCTTTTCTCCAGCTTGTTATTTTGGAAGTTTTGTTTTCGTTGTTCTTTTTATAACATAATACAATAAGTTAACATTATCTAGCGTTGAAACGGAAGAGAAATGAATTCCCAGGCATGTAAAATAACTACACAAAGCAACCAAATGTCAAGATTTCTAAGTACAAACGTGAAAGATGTGAGAAAGATGCACCACGGTTAAAGTGTGACCCACAGGAAGTATGGGTTCCACACTGAGTTTTGTACTATAGTGGTAGTACCGTGATACAGTTGAATGTGTATACACTATGCAGAAGTAAGGTTTCACTTGGTAAAAACGTGGCATACAAGAAAAGGCATTTCCGTAATTCACCAAATAGGCAGAGAAGGTGGCCCCTGAGTACAATGTTGTCGTCCTTTTGGTGTGTCCAATAGATCATCTCTTGATATCCATTTTATTGATATCCATTTTATTGCAACACCAATTTAGAGCGACGTCAGTTTTGGGGACAAGGAGGGATGGATGTCTGCTTTTGGTATTGTCCAGAGAAACGGTTAGCGGACTGGATGTTGTAGCGACAGTTTTGTCATTGACCTTCAAGAATCATTCCCTTCATTCCTCCTGGTTTGATTGTTTGTTATAATATATATATATATATATATATATAATATATATATATATATATATATATATATATAATATATATATATATATATATATATATTCTTGGTAATTTCCCTTGTATAGGATTTGTATAGTTAAGCATGGGATTGAGTGCCTTGTGTGGTAAGAGAAACCAACCACAGTTTTGGATATGTTTCGAATCTAGATCATATGAAAAAAGTGAAGGTTTGCTGGCGTTGGGAGTCGGGTGTCTAAAACTAGCAAGGGTTTTAAAAATAAGATGGGTTTGAAAATAGTAGATTATAATAAAATAAGGGACTTTTCAATATTAAATATGACGCGTACAGAAATATAAGAAATGTATCAGGCTTTGGATGTTGCAGATGGCCTCCCATTGAATAACCCCAAACACATTACATTCTATTAAATAATGAGTATTCAGCTACAAACTGATCATAATATAAAACATGACATCATCCAAGAAAATGGAGGTTCACTGCTGTATCATATACATCAGGTTATATATATATATATATATTATAATATATTATATATATATATATATATATATATATATGATATATATATTAGTATATTATATATTACATATATATTTCATTTTATTTATATTTGAATCATTCTTGGTTGCAGCAGCCGGGAAACTTTATTATTTTATTCAAATCTTAAGTTGACACGTCACGAAGTACTCTGTATTTTTAGGTTATTCTTGGTTTCCAATAACTTGCCTTGTAACATAGATTTTGGGTTTTCTTTAGTACCTGGGCACGAAAATGAACACAAGTTTATTTAGTTTTTTGCGTATTTCTTTGTGAGGAAAATGTGCCTGTCACCTGAAGGCTTGGCTTTGTGCAATTACATCTCATACCTGCTTGATTCCTTCCACCGCATCCGTCCTCCCTCTCTCTCTCTCTCAAGAATATCAGGTAAAAGAGAAAAGCAAACCACCAATGAGATATGCAGAGGTGTCAGCAAAAAATTTCAAAGCATCAGCTCCGAAATTCTACTCAAGAGATAATAACTGTATTTATTATGCAAGAGGATATTGCAGAAACGGAGAAAATTGCAGATTCAGACACAAAATGAATAATTATGATGAAGGAAGATCAAATATTATGGAAAAGTTGGATTTTTTAATGTCAGAATTTCTGAAATGAAAAAAAGAACAACATACCAGACAGGAAAGGAGACATGGGAAAATCCTTATTACTACCAATATTAAATGAAGGAGAAAACACGCAAACCATCATAGTGATGAATGCGCAGGGTTTAGTTACGAGTAACTCAAAAAGAAAAATAGAGTACTTAGAAGAACTAACCAAAATGAAAAGAAATAGATATAATGAATATAATGAAACCTGGTATTCCCAAGAGACGGAAGGGAATGATGATCAAATAAAAGGTTCCAAACTTATAGATCAGATAGAAAAAATAGGAATCAAGGGTGAACCGCAATATATGGGAAAGACAAAAAACAAAAGGAAAAATATATGAGAAATATAGTAACTCTCAGAATGTGAACTAATAGCGGTGATTTGAATTTGAATCTGAAAAATTGATGAACATAGTAATATATAGACCTCCTAATACTAAAGAGTTTGACTTAATAATTGAAAAATTGGATGATATATGTAGAAATCACAAGGGACTGGACTATTCTCCTATCTGGTGACTTCAACTTTCCTTTCGTAGAATGGAAAGAACGAATAGGAGACTGTGGTTGTACTTATACATATAAAAAGAGAGTAATAGTAGTGCAGAAGATAAGAGGCAATTTGAAAAGCTATTATTATATGCTACTAGAATACAACATTCAACAAATAAATCACCTGCCAACAAGAAAGGAAAATACTTTAGACCTAGTATTTGTGAACGAGATGAATTATGTTAAAGAAATAATAGTTTATAATGCGAGTATTTCAGATCATAATGTCATCGAATTAACAGTTCATTCCGAAAAGAGCAAGTGAAAATAAGAGATAAACAAGAATGAAAAAAGTGGGAAGGATATGGAAAATACAACTTCTACAGTAAAAATATAAAATGGTCAGAAATTAATGAAGAATTAAACAAAGATTGGGATAATATTTCGTAAGTGATGACAATAAGGGTAAATACGGAGATATTATATAAAAATATTGGAGAAAATAGTGGATAAATATATACCGAAGAAGAAAAGTAAAACATCATTCATGCATACCAAGAGACAGAAGGATCTTGTTCCAGAAAATCAGAAAGTGGAAAAAAGGTCTTGTCAAAAGAAAAAAAATGCATGGAAAGTTATAGAACTAAAAAGTAAGATAGAAAAATGCAGAACAAAAGATTATACAATCAAAAGAAAATGAAAAACGGGACTTGGAAGAAAAAACCCTATTAAATATCAAGCAAAACCCCAAACTATTATACTCATATGCGAAGAAGATGAATAAAAGAAGAATAGAAATAGGCCCTCTGAGAATTGAAGGGAGATTAACGAATGAAAAAAAAGGAAATTTGCAACATACTGGCAGAACGATATAAGAGAGAATTCACCCCTAGAATAGATAATGAAGATAATGATATAGAAGTAAGGGACGAAAATAGTGAATATTTAGCTGACATAGAAATTAATGAAGCTGATATTGTGCAGGCAATTAATGAAATTAAAAATGGAGCTGCTGCAGGGCCGGATGGAGTCCCTGCTATTTTGTTAAAGAAAGTAGTTCATTCTATCGCAAAGCCACTTGCAATATTATTAAGACAAAGTGTAGATACAGGCAGATTTATGATGAGCACAAATTAGCATATATCACCCCTACTTTCAAAAGTGGATCAAGACTAGAGGCAAGTAATTATAGGCCTATGAGTCTAACATCACATATTATGAAAGTGTATGAAAGGGTGATGAAGAAAAATATTATGAAACATTTAATAAAAAATAATTTGTTTAATATAGGACAACACGGTTTCGTACCCGGAAAAAGTACACAAACACAACTGTTAGTCCACCGTGAGAACATATTCAAAAATATGAAAAGCGGAAATGAAACAGATGTGGTTTATCTAGACTTTGCAAAAGCTTTTGACAAAGTAGACCATAATCTATTAGCAAAGAAAATTAGAAAAACACAATATCGTAGATAAAGTAGGAAGATGGTTAAAAGAATTTTTACACAACAGAAAACAGATAGTTATTGCAAACGATGAGAAATCGGATGAAACCAAGGTAATATCCGGTGTGCCACAAGTACGGTGCTAGCTGCAATATTGTTTTCTTATTATGATTGAAGACATAGACAGTAATGTTAAGGATTCGGTAGTGAGTAGTTTCGCTGATGACACAAGAATAAGTAGAGAAATTACTTGTGATGAAGATAGGAACGCTCTACAAAGAGACCTTAACAAAGTATATGATTGGGCAGAGGTAAAATAGGATGGTATTTAACTCTGATAAATTTGAATCAATAAATTATGGAGACAGAGAAGGAAAGCTATATGCATATAGGGGACCTAATAATGAGACAATCACAAATAAGGAAGCAGTTAAAGACCTTGGTGTGATGATGAATAGGAACATGTTATGCAATGATCAAATAGCCATTCTGTTGGCAAAATGTAAAGCAAAAATGGGAATGTTGTTACGGCACTTCAAAACAAGAAAAGCTGAACACATGATTATGCTTTATAAAACATATGTTCGTAGTCCACTTGAATATTGCAATATGATATGGTACCCACACTATCAAAAGGATATTGCACAAATAGAGAGTGTACAAAGGTCCTTTACAGCTAGAATAGAAGAAGTTAAGGACCTAGACTACTGGGAAAGACTACAATCCTTAAAATTATATAGTCTAGAAAGGAGAAGAGAACGCTACATGATAATTCAGGCATGGAAACAGATAGAAGGAATAACAGAAAATATCATGGAACTAAAAATATCAGAAAGAGCAAGCAGAGGTAGATTAATAGTGCCCAAAACTATACCAGGAAAAATAAGGAAAGCACACAGAACATTAATCCACTACGCACCAGCATCGATAATGCAGCGTCTATTCAATGCGTTGCCAGCTCATCTGAGGAATATATCAGGAGTGAGCGTAGATGTGTTTAAGAATAAGCTCGACAAATATCTAAACTGCATCCCAGACCATCCAAGATTGGAAGATGCAAAATATACCGGAAGATGTACTAGCAACTCTCTGGTAAACATTAGAGGCGCCTCACACTGAGGGACCTGGGGCAACCCGAACGAAATGTAAGGTCTGTAAGGTAAGGTCTGACAAAAAAGTAGACTCGTTACCTTCTTCTCTGTTTGGAGATGGTTCCTGCCTACACTATCTTCCATTCTCCCACTTCACCTTGTCGCCCTGGGCTCATTCCCTGATGTATACTTTCTTTTAAGTCTTGTAATCCCACTCGATATTACTTGTGTCGTGTAACAAAACTTGTGTGAAGGCTTTTAAGAACAATAGGACGCGTTTTGACTTTTTCATGCGGTAATTGTCGTAGTAGATAGATAAACTGAGAGGTCTCCCATCCTCATGATTAGTCTGTTTCTGAGTGTTTCAAAAAACGTATAGAAAAATTGAATGGTTCCTGAGTTCTTTTGGCTCAAGAATAAGTGGCTTTGAACTTTTCCAGTGTACTTCCTAATTCTTAATATTCTTCAGTTTTTTTTTATAGTAACATTTTTACATCCTATTCTTTTGTGTATTCAGTTAGTTTGTTTTGTTTCCCAATTTATTGAGAACTTTTTTCAGTATTTTCCTTCTATGTGATTTGACTAATGACATCTTGATCATATATGTATTTATTGTTTGTGTATCTTGATATTGTTGTTATGACACTTAACACTTTTTTGTTTGCGTATAGTGTTCTGGGAGAGATATAAAAGGAGGTGTTAACTAGTTTTTTTGTTTTCTTTTAAGACTTAGGTGAAAGATCTTAAAAATATGGGATGCCAAACTCTGCACCTTTGCCAGTGGAGTACTTCTCTCTCTCTCTCTCTCTCTCTCTCTCTCTCTCTCTCTCTCTCTTTGAGCTATAATGGGAAATGCAATCCTCGTCTCAAATGCAGATAGTAATCATACACCCATGCCACCATTATCTACTGCCCGGTCTAAGTGGCTTGGATTTATTGGAGTCCATCACCTTCGCTGTTCATTTTCCAGTATATTGCTGTTATCTGGCTGTTACCAGTGAATTTTGGGTTTTGATGTAGTAAGGTGATTGAAGATCTGTTGCTGAATCAGTTAACTATTGAGATGGCTATTGCTCTGTCAGTTGTCACTTTTTCTGTCCGCCCTCAGATCATAAAAACTACTGAGGCTAAAGGGCTGCAAATTGGTATGGTGATCACCCACCCTCGAGTCTCAGACATACCAAATTGCAGCCCTCTAGTCTCCGTAGTTTTTATTTTATTGAAGTTAAAAGTTAGTCAAGATCGATACCAACAACACAGGCCACTACCTGGCCGTGGCTGAAAGTTTCACGGGTCGCGGTTGAGAACTTCACATGACATTATACGCAGTACAGAAAACGCGATTGCGTTTTTACTTGTTTCCTTTTTTATGTGGGCGCTAGCTTTTCGAGAAACATAAAATTTGCAGTTATGTTTACGAGCAATTCCTGGGAAGCATCGTCGTCCTAAATGTATTATCATCTGGCACAGCGTCAGTAAAACAACGAGATGCATTCTGGTGGATCTTTATGAGGGAAATAAGCGCATTACCGTCTGTGTATTGCTCACAATTTTGCTCTCTCTCTCTCTCCTCTCTCTCTCTCTCTCTCTCTCTCTCTCTTTATATACATATATATATATATATATATATATATATATATATATATATATATATATATATATATTATATATATATATATATATATATATATACGCACATATGAATTCTTATCACTTCACCGTGCATCATATACATACATTAAGCTACAAATGGCCTTTAATATCCAGTTCCCTCTACCTCGGAATTAATACATTTTCGTATATGTTAACATATATTGAAAATATATTAATTCCTAGGTAGAGCGAATTGGGTATTAAAGGACATATATATATATATATATATAATATATATATATATATATTATATATATATATATATATATATATATATATATATATATATATATGTGTGTGTGTGTGTGTGTGTGGTGTGTGTGTGTGTGTGTGTTTGTATCAGACGATTTTCTCGAATATTTTCCAAGCGACTGTTGTAAGTTATGTCTTCGAAAACCTGAAGAATTCGTGAATCAACCCTCGCCTCAGTGTACCGTTGTATATTTCGTCTCCCTCCAGGTGTTGCATGGTAAGAAACTAAAAGAAACGAGGGACAAAATTAGAGAGGGTAGTCTATGATTATCTAGGGTTAGCTCATGGATTTTTTTTATTTAAGAAACGACTGAATAAAGAATACACAAGAGACTTGAAGCGACCGTATAAAAACTTCTTTAAATCTTTTACTCTTCGTTAGGCAGTTTGTATATCTTCTTTTCTTTTTTGTGAATGTGCTTTCATAAAACTTTACAAAAGCAGGTATGATATCTATTTTTTGTGTTTCGTATAAAGCATTTTGGAGAGATAAAAATTACAATTGTATTCATTGCAGACATTCTCTCTCTCTCTCTCTCTCTCTCTCTCTAAGCAGGAGTTTGTGCATTTCATCACGTATGTTTGAGCGTAAAGGAGCGCTTCGACCATTAATTGAAAGAAATTTTAGGATTCCTAAAGCTCCGAATTTCTGATAATGTGCAATGATCCTCTCCAACTAATAATGCCTGAACTATATTAGGTAGGAAACAATAATGTAGCATAGCATTTAGATGTTCTTGCTCACACATCAGCAGTTTACCAAGGTTAGCGCTTGTGTTTGTGTATATATTCGTTCCTCCATGTAATTGTGCATGTACACCTCTTTCTTGTTAGTATTTTCCTCATCCATCCCTTCTCCCAGGCGTTGTAAAACCCATTTTTTTTTTTCATTGAATCATTAAGAAAAAATGTTATTTGATTTTCGGCTTCGTAACATTAAATAACTCGTTGCTCTAATTTTTTGGAAAGACTGGGACGAACTAAAACCGACCAGCGTTGGCGGGACTGGAGGATACTAGGTTGGAGTCATTGCAATGGGCCCTAAAGGAAGGGAAGAGTTGCAATTATCCCTTTCCCCCTAAGTCCAAAGTTTTCTAGAACTTGGCAACAGAAATTCCTTATGAGGAAAAAAAAGATGTTTGGCCCAGGTATTCGCTCAATTATCTCCATTTTTATATATATATATATGGATATTTATATATATATATATATATATATATATATATATATTATATATATATATATATATATATTTACACACACACACACACACACACACACACACACACATATATATATATATATATATATATATATATATATATATATATATATATATATATATATATATATATACAGGAATAACATTTTCTTTTCTTTGGCCGTTAAACTTTTGTTTGTCATGGTTCACCGGAGTTCATTCCAATATTTGACGTTTCGCTGCCAAATTCCCTGTAGCCGTCTTTCAACATCAGTGAGTTCGTTTCACCTCAGGTCGCCTTTGAAGTCAAGCTGAAAGTAAATTCACTCGAAATCCGGATAGCTTCATGACGGTTATTTTGTATTTCTCCGTCTCTTTTTATCATATAGTTTTTGTGAAATAGCTTGTTCATTAACGCACTATCGTTTTGATACAAGTCCTTCATTGTGTATCTCTTGTATTGAAAATTGTACTTTTGTTGCAGGGTCAGTTTACTTAATACGTTCCGCAACATTTTTCTTTATTGAAAGGAAATTGAAAAAATATTAATCTTGATCAAATTTATCCTGGTGAATTATCACTGGCACAGAATTATTGAAGGTAAATTTTGATTTCTGGGACTCATTACGGGTTTATTATCCTCCTGGAAGTATGCCATGAAATGGTTGATTCAAAAGTCGCATTCACGAGTTTCCTGTGGTAAATTCGGGACGAAATCATTGTCCTTATATTGCCTCGCTTCTATCTGTATTTATTATGGACGGAATTGTAGGCCTGTTGAAAATTTTCCATTACCAGATTTTTTTTCAAGAAGTGGTCCACTCTCTCTCTCTCTCTCTCTCTCTCTCTCTCTCTCTCTCTCTCTCTCTCTCTCTCTGGTTATACAAAATTTTTTATTCGATGTCACTGTGGACTGGATTTGATAAAGGAAGTAAACGGAGCTTTTAAGAATTCTGAATTGAATTACGGAAGGACCGCAGGTGATTGCATTCTTCGGAGGTGTGTTTATTTGTTTGTTACCATGGCTCTTGAGAGAAAAATATATGCATATAGTAAAAGAGGATAGAAAACATTTATTATTCCTCAGTTTCGACAGTAATCTTTTAGTAGTTCCTCAGTGCCCTACTGCGAAGCTGATTCTTGATGGGAGAAGTACCTTTTTCTCAAACCTGGATAATTACCGTTTTCGTGTCTGAGCCTCCTTTCTGACTAACCCTTTATTACCGCAATCGTTGCTTTCCCCCTAATTGCGTTTTATTTTCGTTTCCGTTCTTAAAGATAAAGTTGTTGGAAACTAGAGGAGACCTAACGGGGTCACTGCTGTCAAGAGGAGCATAGGGATGGATTCTTCATTTCATTGCTACGTGGTAACCTTATCCACGATTCAAGCTGGACCTTACAACATTAAGTCAAGCATGCATTTTGTTATTGTATTAAAGATAGGAACCAACTGCAGCACATGTGAGACTGGACTGGAGAATTATTAGAGCCACTTTTGGCCACCTCAACTTGCTACGGTCGATAGTTGCCGGGCACCGTTTATCTCTCTCTCTCTCTCTCTCTCTCTCTCTCTCTCTCTCTTCTCTTCTCTCTCTCTCGTTCTCCCTCCCATCTTCTCTCTCTCTCTCTCTCTCTCTCTCTCTGTTAGAAATTATAATCATTTATGTCTTTTAAAGATCAACACGTTCAAATTTGCCTGAAAATATTGTAATCGTCACTAAGACAGGTCTTGAGAAACAGAAGCGATTGCTCCTGTGGAAAACTAGAGAACGTAATACACCAGTACTCGCTCAAAATCCCGATCCTACGTGTCATAAAAGGCGACTAAAAGAACAGCTGCTGCCTTGCAAGTCTTACTTTTTAGTAAAAGGCCAGGCCCAACGCCAATAACTGGAAACTACTGCCTCGCAGTCGTACTTTTTAGTAAAAGGCTAGGCCCACTGCCAATAACTGTAGTTGATGACAGCAAGGGCGTGCGGTCGTAAAAACCCCCTTGGCAGTGGAGAAGGAGAAGGCTCATCAGTCAACCGACCCCTTAATGTAGGGATAATAGTGGGAAAGACGAAGACTCTCAAAATCCGATAGGCGTCAATAGAATAGAGGGAATTGGAGTTTGAAAATTAAAATTTAGTAAGTTTTATTATTATTATTTTTAAAAGGGACTTGGGGTAGAGAGTACTAGATATTAGGCAATATCGGCCTTGAACACCGTAGGTTGCTTCATATATAATCGTTTCAAGACCACCGTGATTGGAAATTATAGAGAGCATTCTAGTAAGCAAGGTAATGGAAATCCGTAACCTCTGCTTTTAAGCAGATTGCAGCAATTCTTTGCAGGATGGTAGGTGAAATTTGAGCCACGAGACGCAAACTAGAACTGACACGTTTGCTGTTGGTTTTAATCGTTGTGTAAAATCAGCGTTTTAGTTGGGACGCCTCCATTGAATCAGTGGGGGGTTGTGAAGAAAGGGTTAGTGACAACCCCAAAGTCAGAGAAGCTAAAAGTGTGAATATTTATTCATCGTAATATTGATCTTGGTCTGTGAAATGCCTTTCGTAATCAAGGGTCATTGTATATTTTTGTTTAGTAAAACTTTATGAGCATCATATAGGAACTTGAATTGTTTCCTGTTTGAAAGGTAGACAGCTCATTTAATGCAAGAATGATATTACTACACAGGTTTCTGTTGTTAATGATTTCAAAGGATCATGTATTATTAAACTTTGGAACCCGGTTCTACGTCTTAAATTCTATGGGATTTAAGTTTGGCACAGAATGGGCCCAAACGTATGCGAAGTTTTCCGGGATCAAGTCATTTATTACCTCCAAAGTTGTTCATGAATCAGAAATCAGCCACTTACTATAACAGCAAGTGTATCATGCTAATTAATGATAATTATCTATGTATTAATTATGTGGAATATAGATCTAAATATTTCCACTGCTCTAATTATCATCACACTTCCCATTCAGCAGGAAGCATCATTCTCAGTAATAGGAAATATGATTTTTATCGGATCCCTTTCATTATTATTGTTATTAACTTAAAACTACGTTCCATGATAAGAAACTCTTGCACCCTTGCCCCAGACGTTATAAATCGTTCATTAAGATGTAAGTTTAATCAACTTTAAACTCCACGGAAGCATTTCGGCGTAAGTGTATATCTTTAGCTTTTCATCGAAACATTCTAGGCTGAACAGGGAAATGTGTAGAGAGAGTTTCGTGCAAAATTCGTTTTCGTTTTTTATGTTTTTGTTTTAGTATTTTATTAGCGATGTGTTTTATTTGCGTGTGATTCATTTTACACTCTTTTAGGGCTTTTACGGTGACCTTAGAAGTTTGTAATTCAAATTATATTAATTCTTTCTTAAACAAGGTATTATTGCGTTGTTAAGAATGATTTATTTGTAGCGTGACGCCTTTCTACAAGTTTTACAGAATCTGTTAGCTACCAGTGATTCCTATCACTGTTTATTACCCTCATTTATTTCTTTTCTTTTTTATCGGAATGAGCTAGTACTAGCACCGCATTCCGGGTAGAGAACATTCGGCAAAAGGCATAAATGTTCTGCCTCTTCAGCGTCTTTCTTATGCTCATTGTCTTATTTATTATCCTTTCCACTTTTTGGTCGGTGATATTCGGAGTCGATTTATGAAGGCAACCCCAATTGATGACCTCATTGTCCAAAGCTTGTTTGCCATCGCTATCATTCAAGTTGATTTCGTTCGCCATTCGAAGCTCAGTCCACGTTGTTCATGCTGTGCCCAGAATTAATATGGATCTTATCATGAATACGTTCATATGCTCCTTGGTGTCTGGTAGGTAAATATGATATTGCTTCACAGTTCAAATAGAGCAAAAACGCAGAAGTTTGTATGCGTATTTCTATTCATTAATTGTATGTATATAAACACACACACACACACACACATATATATATATTATATATATATATATATATATATATATATATATATATATATATATATATATATATATGTGTGTGGATGTATGTATGTATGTATGTATGTATGTGATATATATAATATATATATATATATATATATATATATATATATATGTATATATATATATATATATATATATATATTATATATATATATATATATATTATATATAAAGCGAATACCACGGGAAATGATAGTCAGGAATCCAAGCGCTTTCGTCTTTATTCAGACATGGTCAAGGAGCTACTCAGTAGCTCCTTGACGATGTCTGAATAAAGACGAAAGAAAACACTTGGATTCCTGACTATCATTTCCCGCCGTATTCGCTTATTTATGAAGTCACGTGCATCTACTGTGATTTTTTAAGCATAAGCATATAATATATATATATATATATATATAATATATAGATATATTAATATATATATATATATATAGATATATATTAATATATATATATATATAGTATCCTGTATCCTATTACTGTAATTAAAAGGCAAGCATGACATAGTCTCTCTCTCTCTCTCTCTCTCTCTTCTCTCTCTCCGAAATTGCAGATAGTTTACATAGTCATTACCCTCAACGAACGAAGTTTATGAGCTGACTCAACCCGTTAACAGTCGCCCATTATCGAGCGCTGTACATTTTTTTCCCTGATTTTTTTTTTTGTAAGATTGGGTGTGTGTGTGTGTGTGTGTGTGTGTGTAAGAGAGAGTAAGAGGAAGCAGGCACGACATTTCATTGCGTCTTTATTTATTTGAAAAGATTATCCCTTTTTAGAGGCATAGCTGCCTCGAAAAAGTTAATTACGGCCGGTGACATCAAAGTTTGAATTGTTAGTATTGTGTTTACTTTGTTTTAAGCCTTTATTACTTTTTTTAATGGGATGTTTGCAGGTTTGCACTCCTGATTGTTTTATTATTTGGTTTAAGGCGTATTTCCTTTAAATTGTGATTTCCATGACTATTCCTTTTAATTTTAACATTTTTTGTACTTATTGCGTTAGTGTTTATTTTTCTCTTCATTTGCTATGCATTTATATTAAGCGCAAATTATCTTACATGGGAGTAAAACATTAAATGCTATAGTTCACATTTATGAACTCTCATACTTTTTAGATAATACAAGAGGCATGGGATATCTTTAATGAAGACAACAATATATTAATTGTAAGGGAGAATTTTTGTTTTATTTCATAACATTCTGAAAGAGATGATGAGTCTACTTCTATCGTACCATGAATGTAGGCTATTATCGAAATTGCGTATTCTTACAAAAAAGACGAAAATGGCTCGTCCTTACATCCGTTATTAGGCGATTCGTAGTATTTAATGGTTCTTAATATTAATAAGTTTTCAAGGGAGTTCTAGATTAAGAGTTTGAGTGCTTTGCATGCTTCAGACTTTCCTTCGGCTTTTTAGCTTTCTCTAAAAGAGAACTATTAAGATATTTATTTGTTTGTCCGCCCTCAGATCTTAAAACTACTTGTATGTTGATTTTCCACCCTCCAATCATCGAATATACCAAACTTCAACCCTCTAGCCTCAACAGTTTTTATTTTATCTTTTTACGGTTAAATTTAGCCATGATCGTGCGTCTGCCACCGCTGTAATGCCAACACCACAGGCCAATACCGAGCCGTAGTTAAGATTTTCGTGGCCCGCAGCTAAGAGTTTCGTGGACCGTGACTGAGAATTCCATACAGCATTAATCGATGTACAGTCAACAATTCATAAACACTAGCGTTATCCTTAGCTGATTTCTCATCGAAAATTTTATGCTCGTTATTCATTGTTCTGATTGAAAATCTCTCTCTCTCTCTCTCTCTCTCTCTCTCTCTCTCTCTCTCTCTCTCTCTCTCTCTCTCTCTCTCTCTCTCTCTCTCCCTCTTGGGCTTTAAGTCTGAACAGGTATTTTGGATCTGAAATTAAGTGTTAAAAATTATTATTTAAATAAGTTTTTTATACAAAGGAACTTTAGCAGTTTCGTGTAATATTTGTGAAGTAAATAACAAGTAATTCAGACTTGCCAGTGAAGAAACTTTGCTCTTTAGTAAGACTTTCCTATTGCCAAAGGCTTGCCCTCGAATCGTTTCTTTTGGAAAGAATTTCCAGTTTTTGTTTTTTCTCACTTCATAAATGGATTTCTGGACTCCTCTCGTTCTTTTGGAGTCATTAAACATCTTAAGAGAGTCATGTTAATTCGTCACGCGTTGGTGTACATTATTGTTTTAAACGATGCTGTAAAAATTAATGTCACCACAGAGACACAAACTCATTCATATATATATATATATATATATATATATATATATATATAATATATATATATATAAATGTGTGTGTGTAATTGTGTATAATTTGCACCAATGTATATATGATTTAATGAAGACAAAGAATCTCATTTTTGGCTCCTGTCAGAAGGTCTTTGGTTCCAAAAATTCTTTCAAGTTACTCATAAAATAAGTGTTGCGAAAAGAAATTGAGATAAAGGAG
Source organism: Macrobrachium nipponense (assembly GCF_015104395.2). NCBI lineage: Eukaryota > Metazoa > Arthropoda > Malacostraca > Decapoda > Palaemonidae > Macrobrachium > Macrobrachium nipponense. The sequence goes on along the minus strand of NC_087202.1, from coordinate 58,095,575 downwards.
CTCGACTTTATTTGGTGAAAGAATGAACTAGTATTTTTTATTTTTGATGGATTTGTTTCATATTTTTCAGTGCTTAAAATATCAACGTTATAGAATGTTTCCCATGTGAGAAAATGGCTCAGGAGAATGCCTTTTGTTTAAATGTTATTTATTTATGAGGTGCAAGGTGCAAACTTCATGGGTACAATTTCGCTTTTATTTTAGAAAATAGTGTGAATACATTCTAGTGATTTCCGCACAATAAATACGGCTATGAGTGATCTAAAACTTCCGCCTGAATGTGGGGAAATGCTCAAATATCGAGTAATAGGTTTATGTAATGATTAGGTGTGAAACCCAGGTTAAATAGGAGAGTAGCATCATTTGTCAAAAAGGCGGGGTGGGGGGAATGAAAGCTGGTTAATCCTTAGTAGTGATATAGCGCTCAAAATAAGGTGGTTATTAAAAATAATTAATCCCAAGTTTTTCGGACGGCGACCCCGTGCCCATTATATTTTGTTATTATTTGTTTAAGTGATAATAATTCAGCAACAGAAGACCGCTTAACTTAGCTCGTTGTTTCTCCGTACTCAGTGACGCCAGATAACTCACAATCAATCAATCAGTCAATCTCCGTATTCAGTGGACTGGATTTTAAACTCTCTCTCTCTATCTCTTTGTCTTCTAAGATACAGTAAAGGGCGTTCCTCCGGTCAGAATAGAAGTGAATAACATCAAGTTTTTCAAGCATCGTAATAGCAAGATGTGAGTGACTTTTACATCTATTTATATGCACATGCATGCTTGTGCATTTACGATGCATATGATTATACAGCTCATACATAGTAATCCCTGATATGAACTCGCATGTTCTTAATTTACACACGTATATTTTCCATCTACTGTCGTACGCCAGGTTTGGGTTAACTGTCTCTGACTTCCCTGTGTAGAATTGGACCGTTCATACGTTTTCTGTACTGAAACATACAAATCAAGCTGCATTTATTCCGCACAAGCACCAGTACACAAGCATTCATACGAACGC
>NC_087202.1:58072585-58094051 GCF_015104395.2 Macrobrachium nipponense | reverse complement strand
CATACGAACGCACACTACATCATGATACCCATTTATATTTTTCTCCATTGTAAATAGAAATGTTTGTCTCAGGCTCAAGTACCAAAGTGGATTTTCCTATTCTTGTATCAAAATTGGAATCGACCCATAGGCGAAAGAACACCCGCTGTTCATCCCGTGCAGCTTTCATGCCTGTAGCCAAATTCACTACCAAGGAAATACTTGTTGATGAAGCGAAAACTTCAAATACAACTCTGCATTTTATACGCATTCGCACAGTGCAAAACTGATGCAAATGAATCCTTTGTGGAGGCAGACTACGTTATAGATATCATTAGCTATCTCATTCGATGAGTATTTCGGTGCAAAAGTGAAATAAAACGTACTTTCTCTGTGTATACACTTATATTTCAGGGATATGCAATATGTAACGTTTTTGTTATCTATTCTTTCACTTCCTAAGCTAGTCATAGCACAAAGTTATATTCTGTCACACTTTGCAACGGATTTCAGGACGACATTTTAAATCATTAACAAAGATTTGGTGTCTAACCGCGGAAGAGCATAAAGACCAGTTACTTGAAAGAGGGATTTCATAAATGTGTAGAACACAGAATTAAGGAGAGAATTATAGGGCATAAACTAACACAGAAAGTCGCGTAGTTTAACTGTTAGATATGTTGCTGTTAAGGTGATCTTATGTCAGCAGGGCTGTTGCTCTCGAAGCAATGTGTAAATATTTCTGATATCACTGTAACTGCCTAGAGATACGGGGGTAGAATGGGATGATTTCACTTCATCACAGTGTGTTGCTCTTGAAGCAATGTGTAAATATTTCTGATATCACTGTAACTGCCTAGAGATACGGGGGGTAGAATGGGATGATTTCACTTCATCACAGAAAATTGCACTTATTATAATATAACATGGCCTACCTGGAGTATACTTACCTATCGATTATCTGTTGTGAAATTTATCGTATACACATTTCCATATTCCATATTGCATCTTGGTTATAGGTTATTTACTGTTGCAAGGCAAGATGAACAAATTGAAACATGAAGTTCTCTTTCACTCTAGCTGTAATGTTATATATCATAAGTTTACACATTATTAGGTCCTCTATTTCCAGTCATTTCTTCATTATTTTAAGCAATATTTTCTTGCTTTACAACAACAACTAACAATAATAATAATAATCTTCATCATCATCATAATCATCAGTATTATTATTATTATTATTATTATTATTATTATTATTACTACTACTATTACTACTACTACTACTACTACTACTACTATCAAACTGACCCATCTACGATGGGTGATAAAATACAGGTGCAGAAGTGAAAAATTTATATGTACTATTTGTTCAGCAATATTAAAATAAGGGCGATTTTTATACATACCTACTACAGAACCTCTTTGTACACAATATTATCAGTTTGTCCACAACTTAATTTCAAGTTTGGCAGAGTCAGTTGCTCTGCTCATCGCCACATACAGTTGGCCATGCGTGAACATGGGTGACGGCAGAAACACACCAACACGATCCAAAGTCTGGCCCTGCGACTTGTTTGCAGTGAATGAGAAGGCCAGGTTGATAGGAAACTGCCTGCGCCGTAACTGGAACGGAAACTGGTTGTCCGAAGGCATCAGAGGAATCCGGGGGATGAACAAACGTTTGCCGGTGTGAGGGCCCGTTGCTATCACTGCTTCGATGACGTGGGAGTTTAGCTCCATAGCGGTGTACCTCGTTCCGTTGCAATGTCCATTGGCAGGAACGAAATTCCGAAGCAACATTACCGGGCAGTACTTCTTCAATGTTATTTTGTGCACTGTCAGTCCCAATGGATTTAAGTTATTCAAAAAATCTTGCGAATATTGATGATAATTTTCATCTTCTATTGTGTCCGAGCTGAAATATTCACGACTTTCTCCGGGGAAGTTGTACAGAAATTATGTATGAAAAATCGTAAAGTAACTAAGTCTACGGGAATGACCAGCCTCGTTTTACGGCCAGAAACAGCTCCGTTTCAGGGAATCCCTTCTCACCCTCACCCCCTACAAAGGATGGGGGTAGGTTGGATGAAACCCCATTATAAACCATCTTAGGGGTCCCCACCATAACCCTGCTAAGTTTCATGCCCATATGACCAGCCGTTTGGCCGAGATTGAATGACAGACAGACAGACAGACAGACATTACGCCCATTATAGTATGATTATTATTACGTCTTTCATAAGTAAACAAAAAGGTTAGACTCCAAGGTTTTTTCTTGGTTTTCTCTGTTTTGCTGGACGCAGTGGATTTTTAACTGTGGCTGTTATTGCTTTATTGTCATGGCCGAGGCCCCTGTAAATGACTGCAACGTCCTTTAGTTTTTAATTCTATTATTAGAAAGTTAAAGAGAAGCTTATGTCTCAGAGTGCCGGATGAGGAAAGTCATTTTCGTATATCCATTTCTCGAAAATATGATCCAAGACACCAAAGATTCTTGAGATTGCTGGAGAACCTGGTTATAAGGCATGGGGTATCTATAAGTAAGTATGGATTTAATGAACGTTTTTTGAGAGAATTTTGGCAAAGGATTATGATGTATTTCCTCCTTTAGTGAATACGGGGGTAGATAATTAATTTAACACTTAGCAGTGGGAATGAGAAACTTATATAGGGAACGGCAGAAGCGAGTCAAGTTTGTAGTCATAATTTTACTGGAGAGAAAAGATAACCTTTATAAAAAAAAGAAAGAAACTGCAAGTGTGATATGGAGTTCACGGAGGATGTGCGAATATTGGTGAACTGTTTCGTGGCTTTAAGCGGAGAGAGACGACAACCCTCTTCGGGGGTTAAGCGAGGTGCCAAACCTGCTTATAGAGGAGGGAGGAGGGATCATAAAAAATTCCCTTAATGCCATTAGAGAAACGAGCGGGTGTGAGGTTGGAAGTTCTAAGCCTACAGCGACTGTGGCAAGGAAGCGATGACCTAAGTAGAATCGTCAGGAGAGATAACAAACATTAATTGGACGCGGAGGGACCATATGACCTCCAAATAGGCCCCTGGAAGGCGACAACTTCCATAGCAGGAACCGGAGAGGAGAACTTGGCAACTATGGAACTGGAAAATGACAATGCAGACAACAAAATGAAGACAATGGTGACATGTAGGTGTTCACAACGAGATCATTATTCAGTAGTATACGTATTGTTACAATTATTATATTTCTACCAATTAGCCATGCGCATGATGCATCATTATTAATTGGGACACATTTGCGTGGACATGAAAAGTAAAGTTAACTGCAGAGCTCTTAAATATTGCCATTCAAGGGATATTCAGAAGTCGTTTTAAAGTTGAAGAGTGACAATGATTAAGGTGCCATAACCGGTGTGTGTGTGTGTATGTTTATGTGTGTATGAGTGTTCCTTTTTAGATATATTATTTCCTATGTATTTTGTGTTATCTCATCCTTTGGTAAAGCATTTTTTTCCGGGGAAAAGTTCAGTCGTTGACTAATTAGAGTACTGTTAACACGGCTATTCTTGTATTTATGTTTCTTTTATATCTTTGATTTGACCTAATTATGCATACAGACGTATTCAAGGTATATTTTCAAAGATTTGAATAGTTTTTACCAATGTATTGTATGTATGAGTCATTAAGCTGTGTGTTCCGTTCTGCATTCGGCTTACTGGGGAAAGGGAGACAAGTTATGCAATGAATGCGAACACAGCAGTGACTTACAAAGTTCACATTAACATGAAAACTTTAAGATGATTGTGAAGACCCTTATCACAAATAAAGTGAAACTCAACACTGAATTTCGACATATTTGTTAACTGTCTTGAATTTATTGGTGGTGTGTGACTATACAATTTTGGGTGATGGCATGCCCCCATACAGTAAACACACACACACACTCTCTCTCTCTCTAAATACAAAGCCGGAAAGCGGCAGAGTGGCAACTTTCCTATAAACACACCATTAAACTTTCCTCCAACTAGCTGATAAAAAAGTTATTTAACTAGTCATAATAAAATCAAACAAAATAATGTAAGATTGCCATTCTCAAATAGATGTGGTTCCTTTACCCTTATAATCATACAGTAGAAGCGGCATATTTCCGCAAAACTCGTAAACATGTAGATATATTTGGGTTTCGCAAAAATAACTTTTATAAACGACATAATTCTCGTGTGTTGATTACCCGACAAGGCAAGTCACATTAAAAAAAAATCAGTAATTTTCCTGTAACAACAGACGACACTAATAGCTCTACAGCAGGAAATATACCATACGAAAATACGTTAATACACCAAAATATTACGAAAAGATTGTTGCGGGGATAGGTCCCTACAAAAGGGTTAAACGTGGGTGTAAAAAACCCCTATCTTCACGTACCTAATTATGACGGTTTTGCAAATAGCGAAAATGAGTGAGTCGTTGAATAGGTTACTTCAATAAACGGAATATCATCAAACGATTTAACCAGATGGGTTTTAGAAGCCAATCGAAGATAATATTTCTAAGAGTGAATTATCCTATTTCACTGGTGTAGTACGCCTAGAGCCTAGATCATCGGAGGCAGAACGCTTCAGACATGACCGCTGTTGCTCATGCTAGTATTACGTATATGTTTTTTTTTCTTTCTTTTTTGCAGCCCTAAAGTGGTAATTGATTACCAATAACCAAATGGAGACCGTGAAATACTCACTAGAATATTGTTAATGACAGCGGTCAAAACCTTTAAAAAAAATGCTAAGTTGCCCTGAAAAAAACTCATATGTCATATAACAGTTAATAATAGAAAACTGTCCGGGTTTTTTTTTCCACAGTGCCCCTATCGACCGATCACACAATGTCAACTTTAATAGCCTTCCCTCCTACTTTTTTTTTTTATCTTTTATTACAAAAATACAATTATATTCCAATAATTTACATTATTTGGATAATTCGGTTAATACAAAAATACAAATATAAACTTAAATAGCATTTTGTTTCAAAATCAATATAAATCAAAATCAAAACGTGGTTTAAAAAATCTTTAGTTACATACTTGTAAATATCTCTTGTATATCTATATTTAATATACATCCTTTGTGCTTCTAATTCATTTTTTAAAAGAACAATCACATTTTGGCAGTTATTGTTGTGTTTATAACACATCCACAAACAATGCAAATAGCCGCTGATCAACAAAATGGCAGTGTTTTTATCAAGAATTGATTTTGCTTCTATATCATAGAATAATAGTTTCAAGAATCTATAATCATTTAGTTTACAGCATTTCCTAAGAACAGAATTAAACCATTTCACTATATTTTTCTTTTCCCTACAGAAGTAAAAAATATGCGTTTGATACTCGTTTTCACCACACTGGTCACATTTTGAGTCTTATTTTAATTTCAACATATGGAGCCTTTGTTTTGTTGCTAGTGACTCATGAATATTCCTAAACACAAATTCCCTTTCCTCCACTTTAATGAATGTGCTATTAACATTTCCCCAAATATTTTTCCATTTAAGTGTGGGATAATAATTGTCTACCACTGTGACTTCTTTCCTCCAAATGACTGAATACATTTCTCTGTTATTTACATATGGAAAGAATTTGTTGCGATATGCTTTCCTAATATCATCTACTGCCAAAGAATAGTATTCAGGGGTAAAATATGCTATTTCTGATAAATTATCTAATTGTAACATACCATTCAGTCTCACAGAACAATAATACCTGGTTAAACCGTTACAGTTTATTAGACTTTTTAAACAAGTTACACTGAATATTGATCTTGCCTTTTCTTCAATACTTATTATCCCTAAACCTCCTTCTAACTTTGACAAATGCAGGGTACTGCGTTTTATAGGTCGATACATACCACACCATATATACTTGAAAATAATTGCATTCACCTTTTGAGCTTGTTTTTTTACATAACGGAAGTGTGTGAGCTACATACCACATTTTGGACAATATCAAAGAGTTGATTATTAGTGCTTTCTGGTAAAGTGTTAGATACCTTTTACACAACATGTGTACTGCCTTTTCAATTCATTTCTCTATACCTGACCAATTTAATTCACAAGTTTCCGCATACGAATTGCTGAAGTAAATGCCCAAAATTTTAGCACAGTCCACAACTTTGAAACAAGTTACCTTCCAGTCTCTTCTGCCTGACCATTCACCAATTCCTAAGATGACAGATTTTTCTTTATTTAATAATGAGCCAGTTGCTGCTTCAAATTTCTTTATCTCATAGTGAATCTCTATTAATGAATCATCATCTGCAAAAATTACTGTTGTATCATCAGCAAATCCCTGTACTTTAATTTTGTCATTGTTTGGTAATGTAGGGGGTACAATTTTTTTTTTTTATTGGTTTTTAATGCTAGGTACAATGGTTCGTGGAAAATGACATACAATAACATTTATAGTGGACAGCCTTGTCTAACCGACCTTCTTACCTTAAAGGTGTCTGTAAATAGCCATTCACACATATCATACTTTTACATTCTTTATATAATATTTTTAACCATGAAATAAATTTCACTGAAAATCCAAACTTTTCCATAACTAATAAGAAATGGCAAGTTCACCCTATCAAAAGCTTTGGACCAGTCCAAGTTAAACATCCCGGCATTCAAATGATTTTCTCTTACATAATTTATTATGTCTCTTATTGTATTGTTGCAGTGAATTATGGATCTGTTTGGAGTACCACAATATTGTTCGGGTGATATGATTTTTTCAATTACAAGTTTCAAACGATTTGCCATTGTTTTTGCTAGAATTTTATAATCAACATTTAACAGTGATTGGTCTCCAGTTTTCAACCATTTCCAAATTTCCACTTTTTGGACAGTTATATTATTCCTAAATTTTGTGATTCCGATAACTTACTTTCTTCCAGCATACATTTTATTACCTCTGAAAAATCGCTTTTGATAATATACCAAAACCGTTTATAAAACTCCACAGTTAATCCATCACTTCCAGGTGATTTTCCTTTATTCATTTTATTCAGTGATTCCCATAATTCATATATATCAAATTCGTCCTCTAAAAGTTTATTGTCCTCTTCATCTACCTTTTTTTTTTTTTTTTTTGCATTTCTCAAGCAAGTATGATTGTTCTTCGTGATTTCCTTCGATAAATTCATACATTACTTTAAAATGGTCTTTAAGATACACAAGAACAGCCTTTGTATCGGGCATATTTCCACTTTTACCTTTTATCTTCTTTATCAGGTAATTGCCTTTATGCTGTTTCTCTTTCCCAAGCAAGTGCGATGACAATTTTTCCTCTTCCACTTGATCTTTTAATTTTGCTCTTATTTTTACTCCGTCCCAAAGTTAATTTTGAAGACAGTTTATTTTACTTTTCAAAGCATAAATGTCATCATATTTATCATTCCCAGCATTACATAAGCCATATAGATATTTTAATTGATATTTCAATAAATTTATTAAACCATATTTTTCATTTGATATCCTCGTTGCAACTTTAAGAACCTTTTACATTCTTTTTTAGCAAATTCCCACCATTCAATTACATTTTCAAAACTGTCTTTCTTTAGTTTTACACGACTCCAAAAGCATTGAAAGTTGTCGCCTATTCCTTCTGTCTCCAGTAAAGACGCATTCAATTTCCAAAATCCTTACCCTTTTTGCACATCGCCTATCCTGAATTTAGCAATGACCATACAATGATCAGAGAAGGCCACAGGCACTGTATCAGTACTTAACATATCATGGAGTAGCTGTTTAGTATATAGGCGATCTATCCTAGAACCATAGCCTTTTCTAATGTAGGTATATTTTGGAATGCCTTTACAAGTGCAAGTTACATCTTTTAATCCAACATTTTTTATGAAGGTCTGCAATGATTTTGTTAATAAATTGTCCATCCCTGTACTAACATCTCTGTTGGATGTAACACAATTAAAATCCCCTCCGAAAACTACATTTTCAACATTTTTACGAAATAATATAAGATTTTATTGTTAATAAATTCTTCTCTTTCTTTCTTTTTATCTGTACCTGAAGGGGCATAAATATTCACAACTGGAATTTCATGATTTAAACAAGATATTTTAGGTCCTATTATCTGTCCCTCCGTATCCATTTCCTTGCTAATGACAGACAAAGATTTAAACTTATTTATACAAACTGCTGTACCTCCTTTAAGTTATTACTTGGTTTTAACAATGCATCATAGTAATTTGTGAAAACAAACTCAGAGCTTTTAATTCCTTCACATTATGCTCTTGCAATAACAAAATATCTATATCATAATACCTAGACAAGGATAAAAGCTTCATTTGTTTACCAACGTCATTTAATCCGTTCACATTTAAACATCCAATTGAGAGTTTGAAGGCGTAAGATCAGTTAGATTCCAACTTTTTCCTTTTCTGGTCTCTCAATTTTTTCCAATTTTCCTCATCACTATTGTCTTCAGATCTTGTATATTTTTGAGTTCCTATTTGTTTCTTTGAGATTCTCATCTTGACGTCATTTTCCATCTGAATTTTCCATTTTTCGTTTCCAGGCGCTATTTCCAAATCTCCACCAGTTTCCATTAATCCATCTTCCATATATTCTGCATCAGTTTGTCCTTCTCTTCCTTGATCAGTTCCGTGTCCCAGGTTAAGAGTTATCTTTCTGTCCTCTTGATGAACGACCGCAGTCGTCGTGATAACAGTGAACTCACCAGGTGCAGTTTCTTGCGGCATAATCACCACTTCAGACGCTTCCAAACTTGGTCAACTATGTAGTACCTCATCATCGATAGATATCACCTCCTCCTCCTTATTTGAATCCTTATCCTCACATTCTTTGATTTTATCACTATCCTCAAGTTCAATATTCATCCTTTCTGTTAAAACATGCGGCTCGTTGTTGCTATTTCCCATTGTTATACTATTGATATCCTGAACATTATTACCATTTGGTGTGTCTTCACTTAGTGACTCTTGCCTTTCCTTCTCAATGTTGTGTCCGTTCCCTTGTGTTTCGTTCCCGTGTATTTCGTTCCCCTGTAGTTTCGGCAGGCTTGGAAAGTCCTTCTCATGCTCAAAAATGTTCACGATTCTGTCCAAAGAGCAATCTACAGCAAAATGATTCTCACTGCCACACGTAAGACATGTCTTTTTCTGTCCGCTTAACATGAAAGAAATAGTATGTCCTATGAAAAGCGCCGATGGAATGTTTTTCTTAATTTCCATTTTAGCCGTCCGTATTCCGTTTAACAGTCCTTTACGTCTACCGAGTGTGGAAGTATTATCACGTATTCCAATAACTTTCCCGTACGAGCTTAATACATCGCTCAACATACTGTTTTGCATATCAAATGGAGCGTACCTTATTGAGACAAATGTGAAGACACTGCTGAAATTAACTACTTTCACTTCCAGACCATTAGGTAAACAAATTACTTTTTCATCATAATTATTTGGAAAAGTTTAATATACACACTGATTCCGGAACTAGATCACTTTATTACCTCGCATTTCTTGAACACCAATCAAATCTTCATTATCAATTCTCAGCTTTTCAAAAATTACATCATCAACATCATTTTAAACCAACGGAGTCTTTTCTCCTAATGGGTGGAGTATAGAATGAAGCCATTTTCACTTCGTCCGAACGCTCTTGACGTCACTTCTATTACGTCACAGCCATAGCCTGAGGGCATATGGCCTGCCCGGTCCAGGCGAATGTTTTGAAAATTTCTTCTATCTACACTAATTTCACTGTATACAAGAAGTGTTCACTGTCTATGCTATCCTTGATACTTTAAAGGCTTCATGACATTACCTTAGACATTCATATTGTCCTCGTTCACAGATAAATCGAGAGAAAAAAGGAGCTTGTGAAATGGACCTTTGTTTACAGTCTGCTCTTCTTCTTCTTGCCTCCTACTTGGTGTTGTGGTGATGCAATTGAAGAGATGTCTTCAATATACAATCATCTGCTGTTAGATATTAGGTCCAATGACGGACCAGGAACTTTGAGGAGACAGTAAACAACATAAGTTTTAAGGAAAAACTTAGAATCGTAAAACACAACGGTCGCCGGGAATTGATCAAACCAGTTAGTAAGTATAATGATTTATCACTAGTTGCGCACGCGCTGGTGGTTGTCCTATTGTTTTATTTCGATATTTGTTTTATTATCTTGTGCAGTTATGCATTTAGGTGCAGAATTCTGGCCCTAGGCTTAGGCAACTGGCCAGTTTCTGATTGGCTCAGCATTTTGCGCGAATTATTATTATAATATATGATATATATGTAATTGCCAGTGGTGAAGAACAACCTATTTTGAGTGATGAACTAAGCTATTTTGACCACAGATTTTTCTGTTCCTCTTGGTTCCCTCGGAAGTGTTTCTGAATATGGTTATGACCGTCAGGCCTTTCAAAGAAGCAGGAGAGGTGGAAAATGTTGAGGAATGATTATACTTGGTATGTTGTTCACGGGTTCTACTTAGAGCAGCGATTCAAAAACTGTCAGGGCTATCCGATTTAATTCGTCATTTCAGTCATCGCTTAACTTAGCTCAGTTTTAGAAGAATTGCCTTTAGGTTAGTATTGGCGGTCTCCAGAGAGGAGTGTCTGATGTGCCAAGAATGATCACATTTAACTGTTTCTGCTGTAGCAGGTCATTGAGAAATGCTATTCTCATATATGCTTAGTATTTGAATACATTGTCTGGAGAGTTTTTGTTCGGCTGAAATGAAATTACCTTATGTAGTACCATACCGTTTCCTTCTTAACCATACTCAATTGAAAAGTAAATATCTAAATGCAAGTTACGCAAAGTAGGGACTTTTAATTCGTTTTTGAATTTGTCCAATTTCATCTCATTCCATTTACGAAACCTGATGAATGTTAGCCTCTGCTTGTTGTTCATAATAGCCCCAATACAAAATCTGATGTAAGGACCATACCATTGGATGGGTTGACCAGTTAAAATAACGGTTTATTTAGTTGTTTACAAATACTTTGAATGGTACGATACTAGAATTGGAAACATTTAGAGTAGCCCAGAGTTTGCTGGTTCGTGAATAGTTATTACTTTATAAGCTTGTAGCTGATATACCATATGCATTGAAAGGTAGCTTATCTAAGACCAATACGAGCATTCTGTGAATGCTGTTAAAAGAAGTATGCTTATCCATCTGCCTTTTATCGAAATCATTTATGCAACTCAGGCATCGTAACTACCGGATGTTTAGTAATCACGGGTTTTCACTCAAAGGTTTTTGGCGTATTTCTATTAGGCCTAAGCAAATGACATTTTGGGGTTTTACGCGGGGGTATGTGGTCATAATGTGGCCTGTTGGAATAAACGGAATATGTGTATATTCCGTTTATTCTAACATGACCAAGGAAGCCTTTATCTGATAACATGAAGTACTATGATTAGGAAGTATATAGTATAAAGATATGCAATAACTGTTGTTGGTTGGACCCTCAGATGGTTTACTTTTGTCTCCCGGATAAGAGTGTGAGAGGGTGAGTAGGGGTTGATGGAGGGCGAGTGGGGGGAGCAGCGAAATATAACAGGTTTTACTTTGTATAATCATTTATATTGAGATTTTTGTATATTATCATTATGTTGCGATTTAAGAAAGTTTAATAATCCGTCACGTTAGCAGAAACTGATCATGCACCCTTGGTCTGCGTTTCTAATGAAGCATTTTAATTGAAGTCTGTGACCATGTGTCCTCTTGTCCGTTGGCACTCGAATGTAAATTTTCCGTCCATGGAAGTAATTGGCATCCATCGAGATAACAGTTACCGCATTCTTTTTGTGCGTGGCCGAGTATCATGGGCCGCGGCTAAGAGTTTTATGGGCCGTGGCCGAGAGTTCTGTGGGCCGTGACTGAAAGTGTCATACGCTGTATAAAAAACTCGATGGCGCCGAAGACCCTTGGACGCATTTTTTTTTTTTTTATTTGCTTTCAATTTCTCTCAAGTGGAATTCAGAGTTGAAAGTTTGTGGTTAATGGGGGATACTAAGATTTGTAAATGAATAGACTTTGATTATTTCCAATATGTAAAATAAACTCTCTCTCTCCTCTCTCTCTCTCTCTCTCTCTCTCTCTCTCTCTCCTTGCCCTTTTAACGGCAATGATGTCAAATCATTGCAGAGGGGTTTTGTTCAATCAGCAATGCCAATCTGAAGCCTTCTTCTAGGTAAAAAATGCAATTTTGCAAGCGCAGGTGGACACTGAAAATTTGGTGGCTCAAGAACTTAGCCTCTGCTTTCCTCTGTATTTTCCAAGACAAATTTTTTTTTAGTATCTTTTGTTCCTTCTAGTACATGATATGTTATGTACGGTATATTTTCCCATATAAAGACGAGCTGCTTCTGAACTTTTGTCAACAACAACAAATACAACTTAGTTACACTAATTTTGTAGGGAGAGCGTGATTAACCCATCTTTTTGTGTTAATCATCTTTACCAGTGATTTTTTGGGTGTTTTTCTTGGCTTACAAGTGTTATTTTATCATAAATATGCTTAGCAAATATTTGAAGAGAACAACACCCAAAAATCACCTGGAAAGGTGATAAACAAAAAGATATAACAAAAAAAAAAAAAACCCCTATTAAAGCTAATGTAATTAACTCGTGTTTGTAGTTGTTGACAAAAGTTCAGAACCAGCTAGTCTATATTTTATATATTAGAGGGCATAATATCTCTGAAAAAATAGAGGGGACCAGATGTCAGCTAGGCTTTTCAAGACACCTGTGAGTGTGGCAGTAAGACAATCTTTGACTGGGTTTTTCTCAAAACATTAGTTTTGTACATTCAAATATCTCTAACTCAGCTATTTATGAATGGATTTGAATACTTTAAAAAGCATTATATTCAGTAACTGCTTGGGAATAGTTTCTCGGGTTATTTTTTCGTTTTTATTTATCATTTTATTACATAAAATATTTAATATATTTTATCGGGGTGTTTTGCTGCTATTTAGAATTTTATTCTTTCAGAGTAAACAAACCTAACTTGATGATTTTATTTATGCAGTTTTGTTCTTTATGATATAAACTATAATTTGTTTTTTTAATATTTGAAAGTGATCGGTAGATAATGGTGGATTAGGTTTTCAAAATTTGCGAAAAAAATATATAGTAAATATTCACAAATAGTACATTATTGCTCCTATAAAGAAAGATTTTGTGTTCGCATACCTTAAAACACTATAATCAGCACTGTCATTTTCATCACAATAGCTTATGATAACCCTAACCCCTAGCCGATACCCTTAAATCGAAAATGCAGTTCTTATATCCCCGTCTGCAGCCCCCATCTTGGTTTTTTCGATTGACGATTTCCATTGTTTCTTCGTCAAAGGAGGACCCTGCAAATCCACCAGGGAATGCTGGAGGAGAACAATATTTTGACAGAAACAAGTGTCTAAGGAACAACAATGGAAGGAGTGTTGCTGAGGAGAGGCTGAGTTTGGGAAAAGTTACTAGGTGTGAAAGCGTTAGGGTTAGGTCAAAGTTCAATGGTACCTAACAGGGTTGAGAGGTGTTGGCCACTGGATTGGAGATGTAAATGAAGATGTCGTGCCCCTAGGTTAATTGATACAATAGTGGGAGGAGAGGTGTGACGATTAAGGCTTGTCCCTTTTCCCATGAGTGTTGTGACTGAATGCAGGTGGGCATATGTAGGTGGCCAACTAGTTTGGGGGGCGTAAAGTGCTTATGACAGCTGGAAGTTGTTAAAGGTGATTATACAGAATTGAGCAGGGAATTAAACAATAGAGCTAAGGGCCAACCATCGTTGGGATCGTCTGAGGGACTCGTTAATGGCGATGCAGGTATTCTCAAGGAGAATGCCGATGTTTTCTCGCCGCTAATTTGAGAATTCTCTGGGGATTCTCTTGGAGTGTTTGGATGTCTTGCTATTGTATTCACAGTGTCTTGAAGGGAAATTTTAAAGCTATGAAGGGGATGTTAAAGGAAACGAAGCTAAGCTGGTTTATGATGACATTAAGGGGTCAAAGGTGAGGTATCTGGGAGTGTCTATGATTTATTTGACAGAGAGACAAATTAGCCTAATTTTCCTTGGCGCTCTTTGTGTCGCTGCTATCTTAAGATAAAAAAAGCTCTGGGTATGACACCTGAATTTTCTGTGCTGAAAAACAACTCAAATTTCTCGCTTTATTTTGTTGTACACATACTTTTCGTTGGAGAACTTTGAACGAAGTTGAAAATTGCAAGCGTCATGAAGTGATGCATACGACAACTCACCACAAAAGAAGTCATTTAACACCGTATGGGTGTGAATGTCTTGAAGAGACTAAATTTAACTTGTGAAACCCCTTAAGAACTGAACTCACTCTCAACGCGCAGTTCCGAAGGAAAATCAAATAACAGTACAGTTTGAAATTGTAATCAGGACCTTGTATAATGTTAAAAAGGTACAAATAAAAAAGAATGCCCTTGATTTAAGATTGTAAAATTATTTATGTCACGCTGACTTCTCAAACTATATGTATTCATTCACACAAACATAATAAGCTAGAGACAAAATAACTCTAAAATAATTGCGTCTATGATCACATATGGGATGTTTCATTTGCAATTGTTTCTGTTTAACACCGTTGTATGGCACACAGGGGTAGACAGCAGCACTGCCGGTGCACCAGCCAGATTTTCAGAGTTGTAGTACTGAGACTAGGGATATTGCAAATAATTTACTTTACTTTCGATGTGCAAGCGCAAAGCAAAACTTCATTTAATTCCGCAATAAGTTTCAAGCAAAATATGTACTTAACAACTTTACGCCAAGAAAACAGGGAAAATCATATAATAAAATGGAACTATATCAGTGCAAAGAGAGATTTATGTCCACTGTACTCGGTCACGTTTTCATTGGAATGCGAATTTGGGGAAAAACATTTTCAAAGAGTGTTTGAGGATATAGGAATGGGAACGGAGAAGTTGTTTAGGAATGGGAGGTGAGATTACTGATTCTGGTTTAATTCGAAAATGCAGTTCTCTCGGCACATTACCTGATGTCAGTGGACTTGATGTTTGTTGTAATGTGAGCCAATGGCGATGATGGCTGAGGAGGTTGGTATCTATTTGTTGCCAAGGAAGGTGGTGAGTAGGGTGCGATTGGATAGGCTGATTGCACATGAACGATGGTAGGAAGTGTTGGCTGTGGCGGTGAGTTTGGGATTCGGCACTGGGCCAAATGAGTATATCTCAACTCAAAAGGTGGACAACTGAATCCAGGTGATAGCTACGGGCATACGTCTATCGTGATTAGAGCCATCTTCCTATTGTAAGGCTTCGTACTGTACGGTTTCCTTCTGTACGGTTTCCTACTGTCCTGGTTTGTAAGGGTGATCCTGGGGCCCTTATGTCCCTAAGGAATGCTGGAAGAGAACAATATTTCCATAGAAATGAGTGTGTCTAATGAACAACAGTGAAAGGGGTGTCACTGAGGAGAGAGGTTGAGATTGGATGGAGTTACTAGGTGCAAAAGGGTTAGGGTTAGGTCAAAGTTCAGTGCCCCTAACAGGGTCGAGAGGGGTTGGCCGCTGAAACGGAGGTGTTAATGAAGGTATCATGCCCCTAGGGAAATAGACACAATGGTGGGAGGAGAGGTGTGAAGATTAAGACTTTTCCCTTCTCCTATGATTGTTGTGATCGACTGCAGGTGGGCATAATCAGGTGGCCAGTTAGTTTTGAGGGGGAGGGGAGCCCGTTAAGCACTAATGACAGCTGGAAGACTTTAAAGGTGATTATACAGAATTGGATAGGGAATTAAACGTTACACTTAAGGGACAGACATCGCTGGGGATCATCTGAAGGTCTCTTTAGCACTGATACTGGTGTTCTCAATGGGAATGCCGCTGTTTTTACTGCCACTAATCCGAGAATCCTCTGGAAATTTGCTCGGAGTGTCTGGATGTTGAGCTATTGTATTCACAGTGCCTTGAGAGGAAATTTTATTGATACTATGGAGACTTTGAAGGAAAACGAAGCTAAGCTGGGCTTATTTTGGCACTAACCTGATTTATGATGACATTAAGAGGTCGAAGGCGAGGCATCTGGGATTGTCCATGATTTATTTGACAGTTAGACGAATTGGCCTCCTTTTCCCTTGCACTCTTTTGTACTGCTTCTATCTGAAGGTAAAAACAGCTCCTGGCAAAACTCATGAATTTTCTGTACTGAAAAACAACCTATATTTCTCTCTTTATTTTATATTACCCATACTAAATCTAAAGTGCACAACCATGCACCCACCTCTCTCTCTCTCTCTCTCTCTCTCTCTCTCTCTCTCTCTCTCTCTCTCTCTCTCTCTCATTTTATCTCTTTCGTCTTGGCTAGAGCAGAGAATTCAGTTTTATATGTTGTCGATCATTTAGCTAATAAAACAAAAATGCTCTGTTATTGTAGAAATTATGACACCGGTAGCTATGATGTCGTCACTGGTATTTCTAACTTTCATCCGTGCCTCACACTGAGGGACCTGGGGCAACCCGAACAAGATGTAAGGTAAGGTAAGGTAAGGTCTAATCTCTCGTTCTCCCGTAAGGAGGTAATGCCGTTAATGCACCTCATGTGGTGCACTATAGGCATTACTCAAGTATTTTTGCAGCGTCCCTTCGGCCCCTAGTTGTAACCCTTTTTGTTCTGTTTATTGTACCTCCTTGCATATTCTCTTTCTTCCATCTTACGTTCCACCCTCTCCTAACAATTGATTAATAGTGCAACTGCGAGGGTTTCCTACTGTTACACCTTTCAAACTTTTACTGTCTACTTCCGTATCAGCGTTAAATGACTTCATAGGTCCCAGTGCTTGACCTTTAGCCTAAATTCTATGCTCAGTTGAATTCTATCCTTTTCATTCTCAACATGCCTACCGGTCACGAGGTATTTTGATGAGAAATGGAATTGTTGAGGCTCTACCGTGTCCCTTCTCCTCTCTGAACCCCTTGTTTTCATCGGGCCCTCATGAGGGGTGACGGAAAACGTGAATCCTTTTTTTATCTTGAAATTTCCAGATAGCTGAATTTTAGTAACGTTATTTGTCTTGTTGTCTTTTGCTCTGGGTCGTTCCATTGCATGAGGACGTGGACAACCAATCTGAATTTGTGAAAATGATGTGCTTTTCATTTCCTGTTAAAGAAAACTATTGTCCGTCCTTACTTTTTCTGTCCAACCTCAAATCTTTGAAACTACTAAGGCTAGAGGGCTGCAAATTAGTATGTTGATCATCCACCCTCCAAACCTCAAACATACGAAATTGCAGCCCTATAGCCTCAGTAGTTGATATGTTTTTTTATCGTGAGTCTGTACGTGCCAACAACACAAGCCACCACCTGCCGGGGATGAAAGTTTCATGAGCCATATATGAGAGTTTCATGGGCTTGGCCGAGTGTTTCATACAGCACTACAGAAAGCTCGATTACGCCGAAAAAACTTCGGCGCATTTTTTACTTATGACTATTACTCATCGCTAACCATTAAATGTTCACTTGATAATTTCCGACATTCATCGTATTTTTATCGAAGGTGTTTTAAATTTCCGATCCTGCCCTTTGAATAATACTTGGTAAAATACCAAAAAGATATTTGCTATAGCTTACATAATTTTTCTGTGTACTTCAGCTTCTAGTGACATGACGCAACCACCCAACGCCTTATCATTACCTTCACAAGTCCCTCATGTTTTTCGCAGAGTGCAAAGGAATATTACCATGCCAGTTAACACTACCGTGCAAGGTAATATAATCTGCATTATTATCGATGAGGAGAAATGCTGCTGATATTGCGTCATCTCTCGTCAGCCCTCTCGTCCACGTCGTAGTCATCGTTCCTTCAGCTACGTTGCATTTGCCACTTTTTCCTCTCTCTCTCATTACTTTTTTTTTATCATTGCACATCACGGTCAATCGAACTGAAGCAGCCGTTTTTTCCACATGCATAGTTCACATCCGTTATTATCAAGTGTTATAACGCTGTAGTTACAAGGAAATGATATGTGAAAATGCTTCATGTTAACGTGTGTTGATTTATATATGTTATTTATAACCAGGTCTACACGATGTTTAGTGGAACAGGGCTTCATAGAATTTGCTTTCGATTAAAGATGATTTTGTTACTGGTTTTCTTTTAACCATTTAGGATGAATCTTGTTAAATAGCTTCTTTATTTCGTATGAAAATTATTATTAATGAATTTGTCGACAATTCTACTGGTATTTTATTCAAGTGATGATAATATTGTTTTACCCTATTTATAACGATTGCAAGTGAATTATCAGCTTTAAAATTTTGTAAATATGTAAAGGGAGTAAAATTCGGAAAAAGAAATTCGAAGCAACTAAGGGAAGATTATTTCTTTTCCTGGACTGCCGTGATGGTCGTTAAAAGAAGATGGGGACTGGGAAGTTTTTAATAAAGCTTAGGGAAGTTAGTAATAAGCTCTGGCCGAGCAAAAATAAAAGTTTTTTTTTTACAGTCCTGGTCTGAGCAGTAACGGTCCAGAGGTCAGCGGGGAATCTTGAGGGGAAAAGGAAGAAAAAGAATGATCAGAAGAGAAAGGCGGAAAAAGACAAATAAAACTTGTTCTTGAATGTGTCAGGTTTTGGTGATGCTATTTATTATTTTTTTCTCATAGTATTTTGCTTTGACCCTTGATATATTTTCAGCAGCGTTTTATATTTTCGATTTAAAATTTCTGTACATGTTATGTAATTAAAATAGAAACGTTCATATGAAAGCTTAAGTTATTATAAAAGTGATAGGCATTAATAACAATTTGATTTGCCTAATTGACCCTGTGGTAAGTGTTTCCGGCTTTCTTAGATTATGAAAAATCAAATGGTTCTTTTCGTCGTTTTATTTTGCTTCCTTGCGACTTTTAGACTTTTTCCTCTCTATGTTTTCATGCCGTCGGTATCCAGGTGCTACGCAGTACTATCACGATATAAGGTTCACAGTCTAGTTTTTGGATAATGGATTATCTGAAATCGAGAGAGAGAGAGAGAGAGAGAGAGCATAGTGCCACGTTTGAAGTTTCAAGAGGAACATTCGATGTTAGTCCAAATTTGGAAGGAAGAGACGTAAAAAATAGAGCGTAATCGAACGGAGATAAAACAAAATGTTGAGATAATGGAAGGTCAAAGAAACAAAAGGTGTAATTTGCTGTGGAGGTGTATGCCTTCTTAAGTAGGAAAGCTTAAAAGTGAGGAAAGCTTAAAAGTGAGGAACAGTTATAGTCTCTCTCTCTCTCTCTCTCTCTCTCTTCTCTCTCTCTCTCTCTCTCATTTCTTTCCCTGCCACTTTAATAGCGTGTCCTGTAAGATCTCAGGAGACCTGGAATGAAGTCTGGGAGAGTAGGAAGGAGATATAAAGGGAAATGCAGGATGCCTTCCAGGCTATCGATAAATGACCGCATAGGAACCCCTATAGTGGTGAAGAGTTGTGAGCCCTAAAATAAAAAAAGGGTTATGCCTATGATTATGAAAAAGGGTTGTGAATGATCATTGCGTTAAAAGAAACAACTTGGTAACATTAGCAAATCTGCGAAACGCGTCACTTAATTGAAGGAATTTGTTCAGTTGCCAATGAGATGGTTTCTCTGAGTGAAGTTTGCTATTGATGCTTCCCAACGTCTCTCGTCGGATTTCTTTTGAAGATATTGATTTCAATTGTAATTTCGGATTTGTAATCAGCAAACCAGTTTTCTGTTATGGCAATGACATTTCCTTATATAATCTCAAGTCTCCAGCCGAATTCATTGAAGGGCTAATGCCCAAAGCTGCTTCATTCCAAATGCAATAGAAGACTATCGGTTGTATTAATCGCTGGCCGGCGATGTCCAATTCAGTTGCTTTTAAAACTTGGTATCTTTTGCCGAACCAGCCTCCTGTCATAGTGTGGTGTGGTGAGAGTTTTTTTTATTTTATTTTGTGAATACTTTATTGCGAGTATAATGAACAATATATTAATGTGACGGCATGATTATTCATCCACATATCTTTCAGCATCAACTGTTATAATGATTTTCATTATTTCTTAAGAAGGTATCTTATAGATTCAATTCAGCGATTGAGAGGGTTGGCAGTGTCCAAAAATCTCTCCGTTAGTTTTAACAATATCTGAAATTAGTTCGAAATCGGGTGTTGTGTTTTCAGTTTATGGTGAATCCCTATATTCGTTTTGCATAGTCTCTCTCTCCCCTTGCTTGAAGTATGGGGGTTATCTGCATTGTCTATTTGATTTCTCTCTCTCTCTCTCTCTCTCTCTCTCTCTCTCTCTCTCTCTCTCTCTCTCTCTCTCTCTTCTCTGTCCAAGTATTTCTTTTCCTATATGTTTAATCATTCAAAGTTTTCCATTAAACAGTAAATCACGGTGTGATGTGGGTAAGTTATAAATTATTTTTTTTTCATTTTTCCGGTTTCACTCGCTGTCGAACACGTAGATCTTCAATAGCTGTTACCTTATCGTTGTTACTTTATTTGAAATGAGAAAATACTCATCCCATGATTAAAACAATAAATAAGAAGACTAACAGAAGCAAGGAAGGGTATTTATTTCATCTGAAATAATAAAATCTAATTAATCACTTCTTCACTATCTTGCGGAGGGTAAGAGTTTTATACTTCATGTTTATGTCATATTAACAATATACATTTGCACTGAAAATATATGTCTATCCTTTCAACCCATCATAACATCAAAAAAATGTATATGAACTTACTCCAACTGTCTACAGTGCTCGAAGTTAATAGTTATGCCCAATGGCCGTCTGGAGCGCTGTGCACCCTCCCGCCCTAAATGTAAACGAACATGGCGTACTGTTATAATCAATGAGAAGCCTGGAAGTGACGCGGCTTGTATGTGTGTAGGGTCTGAAGGTGATGAAAGCAGCTCGGGGTCTAAAACACAAAATTAAAAACCTAAAACATTAAATAAAAACTGTTTAACGTGCTTATTGCTTCGGTTCCAGTAACACGCCTCGATGTCAAGTAACCCTGTTCAAAAAAATTCTATTTGATAGTTTTATTAATTTAATGAGAGAGAGAGAGGGAGAATATCGATTCGTATCATTTAGTGATTGCAGTGTTTCGGCAAACGCACGGGAGGTCATATTGCAGTGGCATCTCCCATCGTTACACTCGGGCGTTCAGTTTTGGTTTCATCCAGAGATCTGTTCCAATCATCGCCCACTTCGGTAAATTGGTAGGACATTCGAAATGGCTCGGCTGGATTAAGACCTTTGAGGGTTATTATTATTGTTTGAAGGTATTTGCTTTGCATGAGGATGGTGAAATGCTTAGTTACGTATTCGGCTTCCAACCAGTATCGTTATGTCAATCGATATAAATTTACATGATCATTCTTACAGTTAGTAATTGCATTAAAAGGTTCATCCCTTTTATTGAGTTATAGTGAATTATATTCAGAATGGTAAGAGAGAGCGTGTTTTTTTCTCCTAG
>NC_087202.1:58042585-58070085 GCF_015104395.2 Macrobrachium nipponense | reverse complement strand
GTGATGTTACATTAATTACATATTATATATATTACAGATGGCTACTATCAAAAAGTTACCATAAAACTAAAATAGATTAATTTGTAGGAAAACGATGAAGAGACGAGTTGTTACAATGATTGTTTATGGAACGGCAAGCTCTGTTCACAGGCCCGCCCTTTTGTACCCTTCGGCACCACAATGGTGGGCGTGGTCTTGACGTGAAGTTGACGTACATAGAACATTACAATATCGGTGTTAGTTTCAGGTAGACGTCCGACCTTACTTTCTTTGCGCGTACATTTGCGGCGCAATTTACGGTGCTGGCTTTACGTCCGTTAGCCCATGTCCTGTTTACCAGCTATTCATGCTGGGGTCACACATTCACGCATCACGACGGCGTATGCCCACGTATGTAGATCGTGGGCATCATCGCAGTGAAATGTCCTTGAACAGCTGGTAAACAGGACACGGGCTAACGGACGTAAAGCCAGCACTGTAAATTGCGCCGCAAATGTACGCGCAAAGAAAGCAAGGTCGGACGTCTACCTGAAACTAACACCGATATTGTAATGTTGTATGTATGTCAACTTCACATCAAGACCACGCCCACCGTTGTGGTGCCGCAGGGTACAAAAGGGCGGGCCTGTGAACAGAGCTTGCCGTTCCGTAAACAATCATTGTAACAGCTCGTCTCTTCGTTGTTTTCCTACAAATTAATCTATTTTAGTTTTATGGTAACTTTTTGATAGTAGCCATCTGTAATATATATAATATGTAATTAATGTAACATCACAAATTTACCATTCAGACATACACTTAGACTTATAAAACTGTTGACTATGGGCAATTTATATTTAAGCGATATAGAATAACATCTAATAACTTATCAAACATTCTTGGAAATAAATAGGAATTCTACTTATTCAAGAAAATTTTTTTTTAGATGTAATAAGGAATTCCTCTCAAATATTTACATTATTTGTTTACACATTATTGTAAGACTGCTATTCAGAAGAAATAAATATCTTCGACGTCTTGGCTATCCTCCGTCAAGGGAACGTTCTGCCCCTCGTCAATGAGGTAGCTTAATGGAGAGTTTCCATGTCGCTGTCATCAGTCAGAATCTCATCCAACTCCGACTCCTGTAGGTGGAAGTTGACTATTTCCCTGTCCTGAATGTCTGCAGGAGTGGTTGTAGAGTGGCTGTAGGAGTCTTTTCCGGGCCGAAAGAAGGTCCTGCAAGATGTGACGTTGATGGTCCCTTCCTTGGTCGTTTTAGGAGGTTCGGCATCTTGAAGGGCGTTGTGGAGAGTGCTTGAAGGAAACTGCTGGTCTCGGGAGACGGAAACAACAGCTGACCTGAGGGCGCCGACCATGACCTTTTATACCACGCTACAGCGTTGCCATGTCGTACAGGGCTGTAAATGTGTTAATCGGTTTCGCCGTAGGCTACAGCGCAATTAGGAGGCCCGCGTGCTTCGCGGCGAAAAGAAAACAACGACGGCGAACGATGCTGGTGACCCTAGCGCTTACCCCGCAGCAGTCACCGTGGCTCCCACGTGCAATGCCTGGAACTACGTCAGGTGACATTTGGCGTGACCACCCACGACTTGTTTTGAACATTTCAAAACTGGAATGGGCTACGGCGACCTGGTGGGGGGAGCTTAGCGACCGGACGACAAGTCACCGTACATCTACGATTTTACGTATGTTTTACGTCACATTTATGGTTTACTGGCATAAGCTGTTGCCAACTACCAATTTCCGCTCATGCGTGGGCGTGCGTGCGTTGATACGTGAATGTGTGACCTTAGCATCAAGGTCATTTCACCGCGATGATGCCTACGATCCACATACGTGGGCATACGCCATCGTGATACGTGAATGTGTGTCCCCAGCATTAAACAATGACGGTAAGAGGTGTGGCGCTTAAGATTTATCCCAAAATTTTCCATGAGTTTTTGTGACCAAAAGGTTTTCCATATCTTGGCCATTGTTACATTTAAAATATTTATTGTATTATAAAAATACCACGGAGAAGCATTGAGAGAGAGAGAGAGAGAGAGAGAGAGAGAGAGAGAGAGAGAGAGAGAGAGAGAGAGAGGAGTTGTTCATGGTTGACCTTTGGCCATAGGAAAATGTGCGTGCTGCTATACATCATCTATTCATTGTCTCGTCTTTGTGATTTTTCATTGATTTCCCGAGCACACTACATACAGTCGCGTGTGATATGTTTGGATATTTATAGTTTGTAGTTTTTCTCTTGTTTAAGTATTTGTTTGTGGACGCTATCGTTCCTAAAAGGATGGCGGCAACGATGTAATTATTCGCATGAGGTTGCTTGGCGTGTAAATGAACGATAATTTTAGGTTTTTTCAACACGTGCTGCTGCACGCTAGGAACATTCGTAGTTGGATCTCTCTGTCTGTCAGTCAGTCAGTCTGTCTGTCTGTCTGTCTCTCTCATACACACACACACACACACAAGGTTTTATATGTAAGTAATTTGGGAGTAGGGGAAGACTATGGGTCATGTAGTTCTGGTTCGGCTTAGTATTGAGTGGTGGGTATATGTGACCTTTGGAGTACATTTAATTACTTATGTAAATTATATTGTGCAAGCGAAGGAGTTACTTAAAAACGCAGGCGACTAGACGTTTTGTTCCCCTGTCGAGACCTGCAGAGTGAAGAAATTATTTGCTGTAGAGAAAAAAAAGAATTACAAGGAAAGTAACAAAGATTTTTTTCAATATCAAGTACTTTAATTTGCAGTCATATATATTCAAGCTGCTTTTCAGTTAATTGTCCATACTTGCTTAGATTGATAAATTTTATGCTTTCCTCTTCACTGTTATTAAACCAGTCTATTTCTCAGTTTTTTTTTTTTTTATTATTATTAGCTGGTTGTTTATATTTCTTCTACTGTCTAATTTTCTCTATATCCTTATTAGGATTTCCATTTTATCTTTAGTCTTAACGAAATCTATTAGAATAGGATGTTGTGTGTTTTTCTTTTACGTATTATTTTTTCTTTCTCCGTCTCTTAAGCCCTTGATAAAGTAGTCGATTTTCTAGCCAACGCATTTTAATGTCCGGTTTCACGATATTTTGATTTAGTCATGCCAGGGAAATGAGGTATTATACAGTTTTGATTTTCCTTATTACTCAGAACAATTATCGGTTTGTGTGCTTCTCAGTGGATTACTTATTAACTTTTATATTCCGATTCACAGTGACCGAATATCCTTTTTCTTCTCAAGGCTTTTACTTCATTTAATGTTGCTGGTATTGCCGTTACGAGTAAAGGGGTTATGGGTAGATGGTCCTGGTAGTGTTCCTTTCCTTGTGTCATATGGAGGCAGCAGATACTCAAGAAAGTTCGACCCAGATTCTGGTCATCTCATTCATTTTTACGATGGCTGTGACCTTATTATCATTAATTAAGAATAAATCATACTCATATGACATTCAGAACCACTATTGCCGAGTTGAAACTCATGCATAGCAACTCGCGTCTTTTTTCCCCAATTTCATTGCATTCCTTTTTCCATTCTCTTACCCATCTTCACCTGCTTGGTAGTCAGTGTGGCATTCAAAGAACGGGTTAAAGGGGATTTGGGTTTGTCTGGAAGGTTAAAGGTGCAACCAGTGAGTAATGCACGTTGTTTATTCAGTCCCCATCCGTCTTATTCTCTCCTCCCTGAAATCCATCTTGCATCAGTCTCTCGCTGAATATGAGTTAAAAATGCAAATCCTGTTTGCTTTAGAATGCAGATAATTAAATGTCTGGGGCCGTATTCATCTATTGTGTGGACATAGTCTATTGCTGAGTATGTGACGTAAGTTCATTTGATTCAGTTGGATTCATTTTCGCCTTTCCTGGTCGGTTGCAATACAATTCATTTTCATTTTCAACTCTTCCTGTCACTTCGGTTGTCATCGGGAAAGATTAATTAGATTTATGTTATTTATGCGCTGTGACGTATAGGATTATGGCTCGTATTCACTCGTGAACCTGTTCTCATCGGGAAAGGTTAATGAGATTTAGCTAAGTTATGATGTGCTTTGACGTTTATGATTATGGCTATCATTCTCCCTTGAACTCGGGATAATCTCCGAATCTGCATTAACAATTTCATGAGAATTAAAGTCTTTAGTTCCCCCCCCCCCCTCCCCCCCCCCCCTCTCTCTCTCTCTCTCTCTCTCCTGCAGATAATGTGCATTCTTAATAACTTTTAGGGGATACATGAAACCTGACAAAGAATTGTTTTTTCACTTGCTAGCAATGCTCGCATTATGTATCCGAGTGTAATCTCTGATACCTTTGCGTTGGATACTAAGAAGCTGTTTACTAAACGTGGAGTGATAAGGAGGTTAAGATTTTTGAATTTGTCATCTGCCACTTAACTTTAGAGGTTGAATTCTTTTTATATAAAATGTGGAAATTTGCTCTGTCAAGAGAGTAATTGATGGTCAAGAGACATATATTTTTATTTACGATAGCGATTCTTTGGAAGGCTGAGTGGTAAGCTTATAAAAATTATGCCTAATTCTACCATCATTGTCACGTTTTATTTATTTATTTATTTATATATCTATTTTTGGTTCAGCAACATTTGCCAAGAAAAATGTCAATACCCTTTCTCTCAGCTTTTTTGTAAAGGGATAAACCCAAAAAATACATGTTTAAAGAAATTACGCCTTTTTCCCCAGGATGGCTCTTTTTATATAAAAATCAATCAGTACAGGAAATTTATTGTTACCCATTATTGATTTTTACTAGGAACGGATACTTATACTATGGATCGTTAACTGTATGTCATTTCCAACACCCCCGTCTTTTTACTGCCGTAAAGTTCTTTACAAAAATGTGCTTGTTTGGGCTTTCTTTCCTTCGCCGTGAATAGGAACAAAAAAGAAAGTTTACAGTAAACTCGCAATTTGGATTTTTTATAGCACTATTAAGGTGCCATTTTTCTCTATAACGCTTCGCAAAGACGACACTTGCTTCTCTTTAACGTTCAGAACAGACTTTGTATCATTCAGTAATTGGATCGAGTTTCCTTCCCTTTATGGTAATGAGCGTTCATCACGCACGACCTTGGGTCAACGCGATTTTGAAGATCGCTCTCTCTCTCTCTCTCTCTCTCTCTCTCTCTCTCTCTCTCTCTCTCTCTCTCTCTCTCTTCCTTTTCCTGCTTTTATCTTTTCCAGGAGAGATTTTATGGATTTGAAATCTGCTTTAAGGAAACTTGAAAATTTATAACGAATTTTTAATGCATATTCGAACTTAAACCAATTTTCTGAAAGCTCATTGATTCCTTCCGCCAAATACTTTGTTTTTATTTAGCACAAAATAGTTTCACGTAAAATACTAAACCATGTATTAGTCATTTATTTTATCAGTCGACAGATTATCTGATGAAGTTTGGTTTAATGTCATTTGTATATCGTGGATATTTAATGTTGTTGCCCGTACTGAACGATTGTCGTTATCGACAAACACACACTATTCAGGCAGTATGAACTATCTCCGCACAGATTCCATTCTGAACAATGATTTTGTCTCGGGAAGACCTGGCATCATCTCTGGAAGAGACGTGCGCGATAGCGTTATATCGGCAGACAAACACTTAACATTGAACGACCCGTGTATGACAGACCTGGTCGTGACAGATTCCCGTTGAGGTCGTTCAGACCTCGAAACTCCGCCCACTTTTGCATTCAGACAAGCCTAGAGACAATGTTTTTTGCGAACAATACAGACAATCGTTCATACAGTAGTTCAGTGTATGGAACCCTTAACACTCAAGTACGCGTTAAAGTAAAAGAAAAGTTTCCTATGAAAATTACAATAGTTTGTTCTTGCATTTGGTTGGTCATATGATATACCATACAACATTGCTCATAAATGATTAGATGCTTTAAAAAACTGATATATGTATATAGTGAAAAGTATACGTAATTTTCCCGAGCATAAGCCTTTTCCATGGGAATGAGTGGCTTCTCATTGTTCATAAATAATACTGAGATTCAGAGCCTTTATCTCGCTGTTTTTCCGGAATAACTTTTTTTCTGTGCATTTGACAAAGATATTACTTAGGCATAGTATACTTTACATCCCTACCTAGTTTTCGGCAGCATTTTTTATTACTTAGCGGAAAATATATTTATAAGTGTAAAATAAAGCAGCAGAAGCCAGTGGCAGAACACTCTAATGTATGGGTTCAAAGTTATAGATGACGTAAACATATGACGTCCCGACTCCTCCCACAAGGTGATGACGACAAACAGCTGTGAATGAATATTCGTGCCTTGTTAAGGCTTCAAGAATGGCGGCTATGATAAGTCATTGTCTCCTTGGTTGCAGGACAACTTTTGTGATTCGACTTGCACCTGGACATCCAAGGCTACCAAGTTTTCGTCATTTGTTGACTTCAATAAGGTGCAGAAAGATAATTATATATGCTCTATGAAACAATAGTTGTTGATTTCTTAGAGAAATATAACTTGCGGAAAAACATTAAAACTTGCTTTGCCACCGCACCCCCGCCCCACGCGCACACAAAAACTATCATGGGTTATAATACTTCGCTGAATGACCTGTATAGGTCCCAGTGCTTGGCTTGAAATCTAAATTCTATTATCCAATCTAATCCTATGCAATTGTCTATTCATTTAATGATCGTCACTGTCATATTAGGAAAAATATCAAAGGAGTTATGACGAATGCCAAAGTTTCCTTCACTGTGATAATTGATTATTAATAATATAATTTTTCAAAGGAAAATTAGTGATAGTAATTTCTCGGATTACTTGTGGAAACCGTTTTCTTCAAGGTTTCTAGCATTCGACATCATGGCATAAATCCTATATACTACTACTACTACCACGACTACAAACTGTAAACAAGCAGTATTGGTTGTATTTCATTGTTGCCAGAGGATGAGACTTTATCACGAATAGCCAATTAATTATCCACGAGAGGGAGGCAAGTTATGACGTCATAAGTTACATCATTATATCTTCGGAAGACATTCCTCTGAGTTTGCTGGCGATGCCTGCAAGAAGTCGGTGTTACTCGTATAATTACCAGAATTATGCAACTTTCGTAATACAGAATACAGTAGAAAATTAGGTAGGGATGTAAGATACCCTGTGACAAAGTGCCATCTTTGTCAGGTACGTTGATAAAATTTTATTCCGGAAAAACGCCAGGACACCGGCTGTGAATCTCATAGTAGGTAAAAAGCAGTGGTAAGTTTACTTAAGTATGGAACCGGAAAGTATATCTTACTCTCTAGCCGACCTGTGGACGGAGACAATCACCTAGCAACCTACTATGAGATTCGGGGCATCTGTAACACGGTTTTTTCGCAATAACTTTTTATCGATGCATTTCATAAGTATAACCCTTATTCAGAATACACATTATATCTACACATAAATTTTGACTATATTTTGCATTGCGTAGGTTGAATAAATTTGGTACTTATAATGTAAAAGTGGCCTTTTTTGAAGACGGGCCAACTTACTCATAGAAAAGGTTTCGAACGCACTCGTTACGTAACTTATGACAGCATTTCTTCCCTCTTTCTCGATGGATGATTTGCTATACGTAACGTAGGCTATACCTCTGGCAACAATGACAAAAATTTAAATACAAGCAAAGCAGTACACCTTTATGAACTCTGAAACCTCTCCACTGATAATTGTCATAATGAACAAACCAACAAAATATGTTAAATACAAAAACACTTCGATTATCAGTCTAACTCCCAAAATAAGTTTCCTAAGAAATTAGTCTACTTTATAGGTCACAATCAGATTGACAAGATGTAAAGAATAGTTGGAAATTTTCAAAAACATAGTAGACAAGCTTGATTTGATAGCTGCTAAATCCAATGTCAAGCAATTTTTATTTATTGGCTATCTACCTATTTACTGAAAAAAATAGCCGGTACCGTATTTTGGCTTTAAACCTTCACCAATAATTATCGTCAGAATGATGGCTTCATGAGGCTCCACCTACTTTCGCCTCGTTATAATTCAGGATAACACTGAAGGCTATCATGGTCATTGTTGGATTAGAAAATTTAACTTCTGGCTACAAAAACTAATTTCTCGAGTAGTTGTAAGAAGTGCTAAATGATCCTCAAGGATCCCAGTAGTTGCCCTAAACGTAGTATTACTACGCTAGCATAGATACCCCACCCACATCTATGTATCGTTCCGCCATTCATAAAGTCTTTTTCATGTTTTT
This sequence comes from Macrobrachium nipponense, assembly GCF_015104395.2. Classification (NCBI taxonomy): domain Eukaryota; kingdom Metazoa; phylum Arthropoda; class Malacostraca; order Decapoda; family Palaemonidae; genus Macrobrachium; species Macrobrachium nipponense. The sequence continues at coordinate 58,061,841 of NC_087202.1, read as the reverse complement.
TCACTGTGCAATAAGCCATGGCCTCCTCAGAAATTAAGTTTAACATTAGATGATAGGTTATTTCATTAAGTCGTAAGACAAATGCAGTTTTGCAGCCACGGGGACAATACCAAATCCTGTTAGCCATTCTTGACTGCTATGGGTTTCAGAGCCGATGGAACAAGGTGGGCCGGGCAACATTTCGACAAATGGTGTTTACCTTGCTTACGTAATGAATGTTTTTCGACTCTTGGCTCGTAATCATTGGCCATGGCGTCGGCAAGATAATTTTTACTCTATAAAAATTAAAACTATTAGGTTTAGGTTATTGATAATGCTGACAAAATTTGTGTGTGGTTGTAAAATATACATATGTCCACTTTCAGCTACATCCGATGCTTTGATAAGGAGCAAAGTCCAAAAAACCGTGTTACAGAGGCCCTGAATCTCATAGTAGCAACCTAGGGCGTAAAACTTGAAGCCAAATGCCTTGTTATTTTATTTTGTTTAAAACACAGTATTAAGTCTTAGGGTTTTGAACGAGCCTGGTTTTGGTGCGAAAGAAGAAATATATATTTGTAGTTATGCTCTCTAAGGTGATACTATGCATTGCAGTAAGAACAGAATTAAGCTCGACTACTCTCCTACCTCCTGTCTACAAATCGATGATGAGACCCGGTCAAGGAATTTTTTTTTTTGGGGGGGCGGGGTGCAAAAACTTCAGTCACTGTTCCCAACTTTGAGCAGAGCTCCTCAGTGGAGAGTATCGGCTCTATTTAATAGTCGTTATAACAAATAGCTGGTGCTTTTCATTTTTTCATCGTGATGGTTCGTTAACCTTTCATTTTACCTTAAGGGCTCCCAAAATAAAATGGCGGTAAGAAATATTAACATCAGCTGAGGTTGAAGATTTTGGGAGTTTCATTCATTTAGTTTTCTGTAAAAGAAAACTATTGAGACGACTTTGTCCGTCCGACCGCACTCTTTCTGTCCACCCTCAGATCATAAAAACTATTATGGCTAGAGGGCTGCAAATTGGTATGATGATCAGCCATCCTCCAATCGGAAATACCAAATTGCAGCCATCTACCCCAGTAATGTTCATTTTATCTAAGGTTGAAATTACTCATGATCATGGGTCTGGCAACGCTATTAAAGAGGCCACCACCCGGTCGTTTAAAAATTTTTTTTACGTGTTGAATGAGTGTTATTAGTTAATGCATTTCAGCAGGGTCCTTGCTGTGTAAGCCACTCGTTTCGTTAAAAGTCAGAAACCCTTTATAATATTTCAAGGCTTCGAGACATGCATTTTTCACTGGGTTTTTATGAGCTGTCTTTCTGAAGTGATAAGTATTAAAGCTTCATTTGAATACATACTAGTAAGATGACCTGTTGCATTTTCGGCAAATGTTTTGTAATATTCAGGTGTTTGGCAGAATTTCTATGTTTTTCAGAGAAGTCTAATTTATTTGCCAATAAGAAGTTTCTTTTTATTCCTTTTTAGCATATATTTTAAAGACTAGGACCCTTGTATGTTAGAATATATCGCAAATCAAGATCCAAACTGAACTCATTATAGTTTATATTTTGATAAATGCGTACCCGTGCATTTGTAGTTTTGCAGAAATTTAGTAGTAGCTGCACTGATTTATAATTCACGCTCTACTACTTCATATCGACATTTTCAACAATGAAGTGATACGGAACGTCGAATATTTACGATATAGAGAAGTAACACCCTTGAAGTCCATATCACTATTGTCAACTTTACAATTCTGGGTCTTTATATATGCTTGCATCAAAGCACAAGGATGATGGGTTGAAAACAGGATAACCAGGAGTTGTCGCATGATTTGGGAAAGTTGACCTCCCTCTGTGCCAAAGAATTGTAACTACGCCTTGTGAGAATACGTCCTCTCCCTGGAGAATGTTCCTGTTTTGCCAAGCAGGTTTTATTTCTGTGTAATATTTTCAAGTCTAATGTTTGACGTAGTTTACTCATTACTCTTCCCGCCGGTTGTCCCTGCTTATTTGATTACTCTTCCCGCCGGTTGTCGCAGCTTATTAATCAAGTAGTTCCCATATTTCCTACTAACCGATTTTAATGAAAAATAGTTTCATTTATATCGAGATGAAAGTTATTGACGAAAAGGCAAACTCTACTTAAAATTAAAAAAACCGCACGGTTTATAGATAAAGTGGTTGTTTTCAATAATAAATACCATGATGATTTTTCAAAACATTTTATGATTAAATACTTTTCAGTGCTTTTGGTATCGCTTTATAATTTTTGTTGTATGTTTTTATTTCTATTAGGAATCTTGTAAAGTCAAAAAAACCTAAGGTTTATATCATACTATTCTTGTTTCCAATTTCTTTGATTAATGAGCAAGGAACCTAGGAAATTTCGGGTGCCTTTTTTGTCGGCCTCATTACAGTAATTTATTTATTGTCACGGCGAAATCACTTATATTACTTTTGCTCGCTACAGATCAATAGACAAGTACCAAAGAATTCTTAGAAGATTTCCATAGCCACATATAAATGTGCCGGTAAACCAAGGAACAGTGTCAGTTAATATATATATATATATATATATATATTATAATTATATATATTATATATATATATATATTATATATATATATATTGTATTCCTCTCTCCTTCTCTCTCTCTCTCTCTCTCCTCTCTCTTCTCTCTATATATAATATATATAATATATATATATATTATATATATATATATATATATATAATATATATATATATATATATATATATATAAGATGAATTCATTTGATGAAGTTATGTTTGGTCTTGGGCTGCAAGATTGGTACAATACCCTGAAATGGCTGTTACTATTATAACTATGTTAAAACAATTAGACCTTTTTGCTTAGCATAGCCACTTATCATTTAAATTACTTTTTTAAAATGTTAGAGGCACGATTTTGGAAACTGACCTAATCAGTTTTCTTGGGTGGAAGGAACAAGCGAAGGAAGTTTCTGCATTCGAATTTTATGCAACAATTCTTAAATTGAATGTACAATACGTGAAACCGTGTAATTCAATGGAAGGAGTTTGGTAGAAACTGCTTTAGAAATTTAGAAAATAGTAGGACACAATCGTTTTCCAGGATATAGGCGCTGGGGAATGAATTTCATATGTGTTGTTATAGGATAAGGTAATTTACAGGCAGTAAATATGAAATAAAAAACTTGACACTAAAATTATTTATTGGCTAGCAATGTGGTTGAATCGTTTTGTCAGATAGCAAGGCTTATTTGGAATCTTTATATTCACTGTTTGAATATATTGCTCTTTAATTTTGAACTTTTGGCACATTAACTGCAGTGACCTTTGCATAACATTTTTCTTGGTCTGTTTATGACAAAAGTTATAATAAGGTTACTTTAGATAAGCGCTAAAAGGCAAGAAACTTAAGTACTTTCATCAGTACAAAGGCTCTCTCTCTCTCTCTCTCTCTCTCTCTCTCTCTCTCTCTCTCTCTTACGCAACGGCAAATATGGACCACATTATGCTGGAGACTTTTATAGTCTGAACTTAATATCTGTTAATTAAGAGGATCCATTTATCTGTATAAGAAAAGAATTGCATCTATATTTTTGTGTTGCAAGTCACTCAAGTGCTCTTTATTCATAATGTTGAGGGCCTTTTGAAGTCATATCCTTCACCAAGAAATTCAGATCCCTTCAGTTAAGGGTTTCGGCAGTCAGGATTCAGTTGGTGAAATATACATGAACACTCCTTTATGGAAAAAGTAAAGAGGACAGAAATTGCTAGTGTCATTAAATACTGTTGGGGGATTTACAAGAGAAACTGGAAGAACTAGTGAAAGAATTTGAAAATTTTTACATGAGGAGAAAGTTGAGAGTAAATGAGACCCTTGGAAAGAGGTGAAGGTGTAAAAGTTAAAGGTGCAACGAATTTAAGAAAGCTAGATTCCCATTCACATTTAACTATATTTTTTTCGTTTGTAATATTCATCGAATATCACCCTTATGTTTTTGATGATTTATACAATCCCCTACCATCCCCTATTTTGCCTTTTCACTTTCACGTACTACGAAATACGACAAATATTAATTTCAATTATGTTTGAGTCTGTCTGAAGAGTCAGTCGGAGAGTAAAGAATAAAGCCTGATGAAAACACAGATTTCTGTGCTATTATCTGATCTTTGAAAATGTATCCACAGTGCACTGCGGAGTAAGAAAAGATCTTCCAAGAAACATATTTCCGAATTCAGTTAAGTATTCATATATAATTAGGGTTTAAATTTTATTCTCAATTGGGTGAGACATTAATCATGCAGTGAGGGCTGGGAGCCATCTCGTTTTTGAGTGACATGGCATCAGAGGATCAGCAGATAGGCAGTTACTGGCTTCTTGAGAGAGAGAGAGAGAGAGAGAGAGAGAGAGAGAGAGAGAGAGAGAGAGAGAGAGAGTATTTTATGAGAGAACCCAGTAAATGCCTGAAGAGAAAATTTGTTTTCCAGTATCTATGCAGTTTTTTTTTCTTCTTTTTTTGTAGTAATCTATATTATGAAAAGAGTGATATACTGATCCGGGCAATGTGTACATCTCCTGTTAATATTGCACCAAACTCCAATGGTATTTACGTGATAATTTTTTCTAATAACGTTATATACGTATATTATTGGCAAATTTAAGTGCCAGTCATAAAATAAAATATGCAGTTTTTTTAACCTCTATTCTTAAACGTGTGATACACGATCCGGGCAATGTGTACAGCTCCTGTTAATATTGAACCAAACTCTAATGGTATTTACATGATAATGTTTTCTATTGGCGTTGTATACGTATATTATTGGTAAAATTGAGGGCCATTCATAAAATATCGCAAGTAATTAGATCCGAAATGAGTAGCCGGAATTATTTAAGGAATGCAGAGTTCCTGCTGTATTGTTTCGCCTTTGGGATCAGCCTACGATAAATAGTTATTCATTTTCCTTATTACGTTACGTCTAATTATACGGTTTCTTTTTAATCAAGCAAGATGAACTTCTCCCTCCCTCTGACTCGAGGGGTGGAATTGTTAGTACTGTCGGTCCACAACTAAGAAGGTAAATGCTCAAACTCAGGAAAGAAAAAGGTATGATTCCTTAAAAACCCAATACGTTATTGCTGACCTTAGCAGTGAATAATCGACAGTTGCGTATCACAGCCGGGATAGTATGTTTGAACATATATATAAAATGCCCATTAAAACACTATACTTTGGTACTAACTTCCACTTAATATAAATATTATATATATATAATATATATATATATATATATATACATATTACCTTATCACTACTTAATATGTATATATATATATATATATATATATATTATATTGATATATTATATATATATATATATATATATAGAGTAACTGTTACGGCCTCTGAGAGGGTCTGCTTCAGGTTCGATATGAAATAAATAAAAAAAAAAAATCAACACCAACAGTTGAAAACTGGGGTACGAATATAGAAAGAAACACTAACACAACAAAGGTTATTAAAAGCTTACTAACAAAGGTAAATGCAGAATGGTACTCCCTATTTACATAAAAGTCAAAATCTTACACTGCATGAACTGGGGACAGCGAGGTAATTCAAATACATTGCTGCAGGTTTAGTACTCGTAGCGATGACTTCACAAAAGGAGAATGACGATTGCTCACGTCCTCTTGACTCCGTATTGCAGAAAATAAAGTCTACTCTCGTTACCTGAAAGTCAGGAACTCCCCAAAACTTCTAGCAGGACATTTTCTCTGAAGTCTTCTCAACGTTGAGATAACTCGGTCGTCCACTCTTGAAGACGACTAGACCAGAACCCAACCAACTCTTGAGCAACTTTTCTTCTGATCCTTCGTCGGTCCCTTCCTCTCTCACAGATGATCTCTGCTGCTGCTGATCTCTCACTGATAATCTGATCTGTGGCTCTTACCGAGGATATCTCTCGTTGATTAACTGGTGTGTCTCTTTTACGATCTCTGCTACTGCTGCTACGACCGTCGTATTTATGCAGCAACCTGTGGGCGGAGCCTACGGCGAGCGTCACAGACTCCCAAGATTTCGAAACGCTGGTAGACATGCCGGAGCGCGTTGCCTTCTCTCTCTCTCTCTCTCTCTCTCTCTCTCTCTCTCTCAGACCCGAAAATACCCTAACTAGTGTGTGGAAATTAAACGTTGTGTACAAATATAGTTTATTCAGTGAATCTAAGAGTGACAAGTTAAATGAAAAATATGCATGATAGTTAATATGCATGGTAAGAGAGAATTACTAAACCACTCTCCAAACAAACTAAAGAGTTATAATGAAAGGTGGGACTAATTCCCATCTCGATCCCCCGCTATATGATAATGTCTTTAAGGCATCTGTTCACTTAGTGGCCATGTTCTCTGACATGTGTCTACCTGGACACCCAAGCTACTCATGCTCATGAGACACTTGTGGAGGGAAAACGTCTCTTATCAGTATTAGAAATTAACTTAATATGTGACACTTTTACTACACCCTAAAATAATTGTTAAAGAACTGAGGATATCCCGTAAGGGGTTAGTGCCGTCAGTGAACCTCATGCGGTACACTTGTAGGCATTACTTTGGGATCTTTGCAGCGTGCCTTCGACCCTTAGCTGCAAACACTTTCGTTCCTTTTACTGTACCTCCTTTCATATTCTCTGTCTTCATCTTACTTTCCACCCTCTCCTAACACTTGGTTCATAGTGCAATGCGAAGTTATGCTCCTGTTACACCTTTCAAACCTTTGACTGTCAATTTCCATTTCAGCACTGAATGACTTCAGGTCCCAGTACTTGGCCTTTGGCATAAACTCTTTATTCAGCTCAACTCAACTCAAAGACCTGATGATTAAATGGTAACAGACAATAAGCCACCAAAATTTTAACAGAAACGATAGGCAACTAAAAATGTTATTGTTCATTTTAACTCACCCTTTTAGCGGACGGCCAGAGCCTGGGCTTCCCACTGCCCTTCCACTACGGCATCCCCAAAAGCAATGTGTAGCATTATACAGAGGTGCTTTCTTGGGCAATGCCTTAAAAAGGGCACGAACTCACAAACAACTTCCGTTCCGTTCGCATAGCTGTATCCCGAAGTGACTTCCACCTGCACAGCACATGGTTAAGCGCTGCATTCACACACACACACACACACACACACACACACACACACACACACACATATATATATATATATATATATATATATATATATATATATATATATATTATATATACCACACACACACTGTTTATACGATCACAAGTAACACGTGAAGATTGTATATCAAGAGCCAGCAGGAAAAATGAAAAGCAGCAGTACCTAGCGCTTTCGTGTATTCCTTGATATACCTCATCAGGGTACAATATATAAAAGAATGATAGCTTCGAAATATCAAAGGTAAACATAAAACAAAAAAAGTATAATACAGAACAATCAACAGCCTAGTCAAGAAGCAAATGGTCCACAGCCTAAAATTACTCTTAAAGGACAAACAACAAATGGAAATGGAACTACTAAGCAAGTCAATACATAGTTACGAAGTTGTCAACAATACATTTCGTAAGCCAATTATCTAGTTTATATTGTCCGTTGCTAATATTAAAAACACTACTTGACTTATATTTTATTATACTAGATTCTATAATGTTTCTTTTAATAATGTCTCTACAAAATAAAATTTCCTTTGAATTGTTCCAATTAATTGCGTGATTAAAATTATTCATATGTAAAAGAGAGCACTTGATGTACTTCCTACACGTACACAATATTTATGTTGATTTCAATCTTGATGCCAGTAGTTTGCCACTTTGACCAATATATTTTTTATCACAATCAATCTGCATGGAATTTCGTAAATGCAACCCGTTTGTAAATTTTGAGAGTTCCTTGTTAAAATTGTTCTTACAGACTGAGTGTTACTAAAAACAACGTTAACATTAAAAACTTTAAATATTTTTGGCAAAGAAAGAAACCTGTTGTCAAAAGGTAAAAAAAGCAAATTACTAGGGTCAAAAGCCTGTACATGGTCCACTGCATAAAATGTTTTCTTAGCCTTTCTTAAAGCAACATCAACTGAAAATGCCGGATACTTCAATTTAAAAGCAATATCATAAATCTTGGTAATCTCGTCTTCTAAAAATTCAGGACAACAAATTCTTAAAGCTCTTAAAAACATGGAAGAAAATACAGAGTTTAACTTTCAAATGGTGATTGGAGTAAAAGTGAATGTAAGAACATACATTTGTAGGTTTCCTAAAAACCGAAAATTTAAATCTGTTACCCTCTCTATGCACACTTACATCTAAAAATGGCAAAACTGAATCTATTTCCTCCTCAAGTGTGAACTTTATAGAGGGAACTAGCGCATTTAATATAATTAAAAATCGGTTCACATCCTCACACAAAGGCCATACACAAAATATGTCATCGACATACCTAAACCAAAGAACATTCGCAGGTAAAATATTTGATAGAAGTTTCTTTTCAAAAAACTCCATGTAAATGTTGCTTAAAAGGGGCGATAAAGGGTTCCCCATAGCCATACCAAACCTCTGCTCATAGAATTTACCATTGAAAGTAAATTTTCATTCATTAATACACAGTTTTAGTAACTCTAAAATGGTGTCAGTTTGCAGAGAAAATTCATATTTATCCAACTCATCAGCTAAAAATGTTATCAGGTCGTCAACTGGAACTTTAGTAAAAATGGAAACTACATCAAAGCTAATCATTTTAAATTCGTAATTAATGTTACAGCTTCTGAGACGGTTTACAAAATCCACATTATTCTTTACTGAAAATCCTGAAATTTTCCTATAAGAGGTGACAATTCACTAACAAGCCACTTTGACAAATTATAAGTTGATGACCCTACAGAACTAATGATAGGTCGTACAGATAGGGCAAGGATGCACATACAATACAAAATTTCTTAATTAAATCCTCTTTTCCCCTTAACAATGTATTTTTTTCCGAGTCAGTGGACACACGCACGCATGCACCCAGACAATGTTGAAAGATTGAGTCTTAAATTTCTTCTTAATCGAAGCCAACTTTTTTCTTAAAGTTTTTCCCCATAGGTTTTGCAAACTTTAATCAAGTTCATGTAAATGCTTCAATTGCCTTCCAATTTAAACTTAAACATTTTCACTTGCATGTCTCAATATTATTATTATATATTGAAACCTTTTTTTCTATAAAAAGTATTAATTTTAGGAAGTAAAGGCAAATAACTAAGACCTGTCAAAGACTTGAGCTAGAGCAAACCTTGCCATTTGTAAAGTTTTTTTACTACTGTCGTATTTTCATTTATCATTGTCTTGCGTAGTTTTTTTAAACATTGCATATAAAGGAATGGCACTTACCCTTATCTGTTTAGTTTTCTTCGTTTTGCAAATGATTTTATTTATTCTCACAATCTGTCCTTTGGGAATATGAGAACTAGTATAATATGCTAACTAATAAAGAAATTGTTGGGCATATCATTAAGTTACTCTGTGAGTGAAAATGTGTCTCTTAAGAAAAATGAGCAAATGCACTTTATAATTTATATTGACGTTATAGTTTAGCCGACAGACTGTTAGTGTAGTGCTTGGGATCTTTTTGAGTGGTGTAGTACAAGCAAGTAGTGTGAAATCCACCGGGAAAAAAATTAGTGGATGCTAAACAAAAACGTGAAAAGAAAGGAACGAATGAAGTTAAAATAAAAAGAAGACAATAGTAAAAGTAGAGAAAAGAAAGGAAAGTGTGGAAATTAGGTGACTTTCCAGAAAAGTAAAATGAAAAGACAGACAAAATATTCAATAAAACAAAAGCATGAATAGTTCACTTGCCGCACACTGAGCCCGAACGGACGCGCCCGAACAGAACCGAAACGTCCGATAGAAATCGAAAGCATGCATTCTTACCTGACTGCGCACACTGGGCCAGAACAGAACGGAACCGACGCAGTATTCTTTGAAAGATATTTTTTCTGAAGTGTCGGTGGCGTCTGACAGGGAGCAGTGTAGCCACTCATGTGTAACAATAAATATTGTTGAAAAAATACAAAACATTGTGCCTTCAGAAAGTTATTTTGGTTTGTGTTTGTTAACTATAATAATTGTTTTCACAAAAGGAATTATTGTGAACGTTCATTAAGTGTGTAACAAAAAATATTGTTGAAAACATGCAAAACAGTGTGCCTACGGAAAGTTATTTTGGTTTATTTTTGTTAACTGTAATAATTGTTTTCACAAAAGGAATTATTGTAAACAATTAATAAAGTGTATAACGTTTAAATATTATGACCTTCTACTACCACACTGGCTGCGTCGGTTCCGTTCTGTGGCTTCTGGTTCAGTGTGCGCGCTGGACGTCGTTTCTGTTCTGTTCTGAGGCTTCGGCGGCGGTTCCGTTCCGGCTCATTGTGCGGCAAGCTTTAATAATGCCTCCTTTTAGCAATAGCTACCCAGAAGCAAATTGCAACCCCCGGAGGAAACTGAGAGAAAAGAAGCTCGGAAGGAAAAAGAAAGTGAAAGGTGACGCAAAACGGGAATAGTTCTTAGAGAAGCCAATAACCGAAAGGATCTTTAGGAAAGGAGAACCAAGTGTGAAGGCAAGCTGATTCTTTTTATTTTCTTTATTTTCATGACCGTTGTTTTGCGCTCCGGAGCATCTAATTAGCAATTTGTCTGTCCAGCTCTCTCACACTTGTCTGTTCGTTAAGGTTAAACTCTCTGAAAACATTGTAATTTTAATTTCGTAGAAGACAAGACTATGTATTTGGTAATAAACTCTGCTGATGAAGCCAGTGTACAACGTCAGTTAAATGTCATACTTAGAGGTTAAAGGTCAAATTCAGGCATTTAAAATTTGCTTTAATCTTAGTGAATGGATTGCGTACAGAATAAATTTTTGCCGTGTACTACATTCTCCCAATGGAGCAAGCAGACTGAGGTGAAGGTCGGACTTTATTGGTCAGACAGGAATTTGCTTCGGTCTGGTACGCTGTGTTTCACAAACACTTGATTTTTCCCTTTTTATTTATTTTTCTCTCTTCTCTGTTTCTAGTTTCTTGTTGATCGGAATAATTATTATTGCATCACACGTTATTTTAGTATTATTGTTTTCTATTTACTGTACTTTTTGAGTACGAGAGTTTTAAAGGATTTCTTGCAAATTTTTTTTCGTTTTCTGAGTTATTACCTTTTAGTATAAACAAAAAAATCTCATGAATACCTATTTGACTAATTTATCTTGGTCACAGATTAAAAAGCCCAACCACCTCTTAGGTCTTTAAGTTCAAGTTTTTTACAGGATAACATTTCAGTCTTGTCCTCTTGTGTTGCTTCATTTTCCGGATCGTCTCGTTTTAGTCTCAATCTCGGTAGGCTCGATTCAGTCGCCTCGTTTCCCCCCTTTAGGACGCTCGTCCCCGATTTTCCGTAGCCAGCGCTGCTTCCTTTTTAACCCCGCTCACCTTCCTCACTTCACATCTTGGTCCCCTTGTTCCAGAGCCTTCGTTATCATTACTCCCAAGTTGGTTGGCACTCATTCAGCTTCCTACTTCACGCAACTTTCTTTCCCCAGTATTTTGGTTTTATGTTTATTATTTTACGCAAAACCGTTTATATAATAAATGAGTTTTGTAGGTTTTATCCATGTGAAATATCTTTGCATATGATCTTTCGTGAACCTGAAAGAAAGTCCTTTAATGGAGTGTTTCGCGTCCATCTTTATAAAGGTTTGGTGTATTCCTTGTATTTTCTTATCGTTACGGATAATTTCACCATTTCCCATTATGTTGACGTCATGGAAGGGGAGGATGATGGTGCAGTTTGTCTCAAGAGAGTTATTGAAAAGGCAGAGGATGTTTCACCATGAGTGAATCAAGTTTGAAATTGACAACACTATAATTGCAAATGCAAGTAGGTGCACGTAAGGAAAAGAGGTTGATTACTGATTTGTTTGTACACTCAACTCAGTTAATACCTAGGGACAACAAATTATAGGCTATGAGTGAGTCTTAAAGATTTCTTTGCTGGATTAAAGAAGTGTAAGATCGTGGCTGTATATGGAGTGAGGTTAATTGTTACCTATCTGTTAATGATTAACTATTATAAAACAATTTTACACAGATTCAAATGAGAAGATGTTATTTTTTGTCATTTTTTAAGGCTGCAGAGAGGTAAATGGAGCTCCACCGTGATCAAAGGCCATTGTGGTGAATAATGATGGTCGAATGTCAAAAGCTAGGTTCCTTAACCATCGGAGGGGGGTGGTTATGACTGAACTACTCTTCGAGGTATTGAAACTGGCTCAGATTCATTGGTCACAGTCGCATTACTAAGAAATGCTTTTGAAGATGAAAGGCGATGGAAGAAGAAGAAGAAAAACAGTTCACGTGTGAGTGAGGCAGTGACTAGTGTCTAGTTCATTCTTCTTTGGAACCATCCTCTGGTAGGGGAAACCCCTTAAAGTTGGTGCAAAAAAATTGACTCAAGTCTTTACTAGAGACTGGTACTAAAGAATTTGACGAAGTAGAAGGAACCAATTCATATTCTTTTTTAGAGTTACCATCGTAGATGATGATATGGTTCCAACACATTCAAGAAAAAATGTCGACTAGTAAAGCTGCAGTGGTTGTGAAAGATTCTTTATTATCAGGTTTCTTAATACACCACGTAATGACGAATGTATCAGTGACATGTGTTTTTTCTTCGTAGACCTCCATCCTCAGACTATTTGTTGAATGAATAATTGCGTTTGAACTTATGCGTATAGATAATTATCTGTCTGTTCTGTTGTATAAGATCGTTTGCAGAAGCAATCATTATGTAAGTAATAAAAAATATCAGTCTAAACAATTACAATAATGAACCGCATTCGCCAGCTAATGTTTTTTCCCCTATGGAGTGGATGGATTTAATTGGCAATAACTTTTGCATTAACTGTAGAGAATATCATGAATATTCTTATCCTGATTTTGGTTCTTCCAATTTATATGCAAGTGTTGATTTTATTTGTATGCTCATCAATCATTTCACCAAATTTACAATTCAGCATTTTTGTAAAAATTTTATGTCTAATGCCATACTTTCATTCTTGAGTTTACGGTCCCAAATTTAGTTTACTTATTGTGTTTAGTCAGTATACTTCCTATAGTTACATTTTCCCTACTCAGACTTTGTAGAGAATCATGCAATCTGAAGCGGCATCTTCTGGGTCTTTGTCAATTTGGTACAAATTTGGTACAAATTCAGAGGAGTAAGTAACAGAAATTTGAATAACTGAGAAATAAGAAGATAACCATGCTCCCATGCTAGTTCTCCCTTTGGGCCCTAGTCCTAGGCCCTAGCCCTAAATCTCATTTATCCATCCATCCGTCCCATGCTAGTTCTAATGTTATGCTAAATGATCCAATAGATATCATTATGGTATGCAACGTCTCTTTAAAGGAGTTTTTTCCCTTCAATGGTCTTCACAAAGCGCGAGAGCAATGGAGAAAAAGTGTGATATCTAGTGGGGAAAGAATTGTTGACCTCAAGGATATGCGAGTTATAAAAAAAATCTATTTGACCTCAACGGAAATCATAATACAATTTAATTTTAAATATATATATATATATATATATATATATATATATATATATATATATATATATATATATATATTGTTACGAAGTGCCAAGTAATCTGGTTACTACACTTACCATTCATTTAATGTTACCTCACAAAGCCAGACACCTGAACCCTCATAACAGGTATTAAACGACTGAATACTCTAAAGGGCAACATGATCCCTTAACAACACCAGTATTGCAGAAAATCAGACTAAGTTCATCTAAACATGGTGTGAGGTAATCTTGTAAGTAATTAAATTAATCAAAGGGCATCACTCCATCAACAACTTTAAAAGTCTAAGTATTTCCCTGATTTCAGAAGTCTAAGTACTTCCCTAGTTCTAAGTCACTTCAGTAAATTGAAGGAAAGCAAATCAATTACCACTCTATGTTTCTACTAACATAATCATAATCAAATGCAAATATACTGGTTAGAAATGAAATACTTATAAAAATTTTAATACAAAAATTTATTATTAAACTAAAAATTTATAAGTGAAATTCACAATATCAGGGAAAATTACTGTTACTTGAAAACAAAGTAAAGTTTAATTAATTCTTGAATCAAATTAAGTAAAATTAAATCAAATTATTTATCACAAAATTCAAGAAAATCTAATTCAATTGAAATTCAAAAGTGTTAGGCAATAATTGAAATTTGAAATTAATTCACAAGTGCTAAACAATAATAAAACTTGAAAAGAATTCTAAGTAAATGTAAATTAATTCACAAATGTTAAATTTAATTAAATGTGCAGTGATTAAGCAATGAAAATAACTAAGTCGATTAAATTGTGAATGCAAATGAAAATATAAAATAAAAAGACGCGCTTCAATAAGAAAATGAAATAGTGCACAAACAATGGAACAAACACAAAACACACGCAATGTGTAAAAGTGTAAAATCTTTTTCACTGAAAACATTTAACCATCAGTTTTTACCAAACCTTCATAAACATCTGTTATTAGTTATTAGTTAACCACAGTTCCTATCCGTTATTAGTTAACCGCAATCCCTATCCATTATTAGTTATTAGTTGCAACTAATAAAAATATACCACACTACCTTTTTGGTGTACCAACTTCTTTCTTTCTTGCTGCAGCTTGTATCACACTTTCACAAAAACCAGGCGCCGTTATGAAACAATGTTGGTTCAGATTCCACAAAAAAACTAAATAATACTAAATAAACTCTAAGAAATATCAAATATGAAAGTTCTCAAGTTTACGAGTGACCAGTTTTTATAAGTACGAAATCCTTACGTTACTTTAAGATCAAAAGTGCTATGTGATGTAGAGAGAGAGAGAAGAGAGAGAGAGGAGAGAAGAGAGAGAGAGAGAGAGAGATCTGACCACCTCGAGGTTCTATGATATAATGAAATCTTCTTCCCACGTTGTAGAGTAAATCACGATGTCATCCAGGTATACACCTACTCCTATTGATCCTAGCAGTTGATCCATCACTCGTTGAAATGTTGCAGGTGCATTCATCAGACCAAACGGCAGAACATTATACTGATATAGTCCAAATGGAGTAATAAAAGCTGACAGCAACTTGGCATTCTCATCTAAGGGAATTTGATAATATCCTTTCAATAAGTCTATCTTGGAAACAAACTTGGCTTGCCCAATATTATCAAGTAACTGATCTATAAGAGGCAAAGGATAATTATCAGCCACACTGATAGAATTCAGTTTCCTATAATCAGTACACATCCTAAATGAACCATCTGGTTTCTTCACTAACACACATGGAGAACTGAAGTGACTTGAACTGGGTTCTGCTAATCCATGTTGCAGCAAATACTCAACTTCTTTCTTCAAAACATCTCGATGATACGGTGATAAGCGATAGGCTCTTTGCTTGAAAGGTTTTCCATCTTCTTGAATCTTTATTTCATGCTTGGTCAGATCAGTACATCTAGGCACATCTGAAAAAAATTTCTGGAAAACTTCTAATTACTTCACTTAAGTCTTCACCTTGTTCAACACTCAGATGTTTCAGTTTATCCTCCAAATTTTCCAAAATTGAAGAATTATTCATCTTGCTTGCAGCTCCCAATTCGTAGCCATCATCGTCTTCTGTAGATAAAGTTGTTTGGGTTACTGACACAGTTTCAGTTTTTCAGTTTTGTAGACATGAAGCACACAGGATGGTAGATATTATTTTCATCTTCTTCAAGTAGAACAGCTCCAACGCCACAGTCTGACGTATCAACTTGTATCACAAATTTCTTGTCGAAGTCTGGAGCTTGAAGTACTGGTCTTGAAGTAAAAAGGGCTTTTACCTTCTCAAAGGATTCTTGACACTCTGGAGTCCAAAAAATAAACTTGCTTTTTGGGACTAGTTAAGTCTGTCAAGGGAGCTACTACGGCTGAGAAATGTGGGCAGAAACGACGATAAAATCCAGCCATGTCCAAAAATCTCTGTAGCTGTTTCCTGGTAGTAGGTGGGGTAGCCTTACGGATACCTTCTACATTAAAATTTACTGGAGTAAGAAGGCCTTTCCCAACTTCAAACCCAAGATACTGTACAGTTGCCTTGCCAAACTCACTCTTCTCTAAGTTGACTGTTAATCCTGCTTCTTGTAGTTTCTTGAAAACTTTCCTCAGAATCTTCAGATGTTCTTCCCACGTATGAGTCCAGTCTGTTAAAAAAAAAGACACGTACTCTACTCGATCGACACGGAGCAGAAGGCTTTATCACATACGATGACAGATTCTCCAAAACACAAATGAAGATTTGAGCTTGCTTATCAAACGCGTTGACAGATTAGGAAAGCAAATGGATCTCGCAGACCCTCCAATCTCAAAGTGTTGACATAAAAGGGAAAACACTCACGTTTCGAACGGACAAAGAAAATCTCTTTCTTTTTACATTCTACGTCATATATATATTCTTTTACATTTATGTAATGCGAAATCTGAACACACATTTTAAACATCCTATTCCAAGCTATCTAGGAATCTGAACAAATGTTGCACAATTCTACACGACAATTCAAAGAGGGGAAATATGTATTTTGACAGTAGTAATATATAATAATATATATATATATATATATATATATATATATATATATATATATATATATATATATATATATATATCTATATATATATATATATATATATATATATATATTACAGAGAGTGAGCACTCATTGCCTACAGTCGCCGGTGTAACCTCCCTTGTGCCATAAAACTTTTTTTTTCTCTCTGTCGGATAACTTGATTGCTTCTAGATTAATCTTTGAATGTAGAAATATAGCTGATTGTGGTTGTGCGATTTGTCAGCACTTCAGTTTTGTCCAGATAATTTTGGTTTAATTTTTTCTTCATGTATACCGTTTCCTATTAACGCTACAAGATTTGCTCAATGTTATATAGTTTTTGATAACTATTTTTATAATAATTGTGAGAAATACCTGTTGCTCTACTAAAAGTTGGAGAAGCAGTGAAATGACCATTTACAAAGTCTCTCTCTCTCTCTCTCTCTCTCTCTCTCTCTCTCTCTCTCTCTCTCTCTCTCTCTCTCTGGACGTCCTTTTGACTCAGTAACTGAATAGCTCAACTGTACTAACAATGCCTTGAAATTTATTATAAATCGTCAAATGATTAGATGATCTCAGTTTTATGAAAAAAAAAAATAAATGATGAAAGGAAAGATGATTCCGTATTTTGTATAGCAGAAGTTAATTTTCCTCTTACGAGAAGAATTACATCCACCTTTGCCCCCTTTGAAAGAAAGGGTGTGGCACCCTCACAAAAATTATTACAAACGGGGATACGAGGATTAAAGGACTAGTTTGAGAAGAATTGAGATAATTAGAACTGCCTTTACTTGCCAATTTCTTTTCCTCTCATCTCACTGGGCGTTTTTTGAACCGGTGAAGCGACTCTAGATAGGTAATGGAGCGACCATTTATTAGCGTCATCTCGTGCAGTTTAAAGTTCTGTCCTTCTCAGTTCGTTAGACGCTGACATGGAAGCTGTAAATTTTTGCACGGATTATGCGTTCACTTTCATTGTACTTTCTAGTTTTCTGTAAGAGAAAACTATTGAGATGGCTAACTCTCTGCCCGTCCTCACTTTTTCTGTACTGCCGCAGCTCTTAAAAACTACGTGGCTAGAGGGCTGCAAATTGATATTTTGATCATCCACCCTCCAATCGTCAAACATACCAAATTACAGCTCTCTAGCCTCATTAGTTTTTGTTTTATTTAAGGGTAAATTTAACCATGATCATGCGTTTATCATCACTATATGTGCCAACAACACAGGGCACCACGGGGCCTTGGCTGAGAGTTGCATACAACATTATACGCTGTACTTAAAACTCGATTGCGCCGAAGAAACTTCGGCACTTTTTTTTTTAAATTGTTATATAAGTAATCACGATCCCCAGACCCACTCATACACACAAACAAATGGGAATGTTATCCTCGGGAATTCTTCGCGGTGGGAGCTAAATCTTATAATCCAGTTCCCTTGCTTGACCTTTTGTGGACAAGGAAATCTCATAATTTCAAATTGTTGACCATTTGCTCTGTTTACTGTTTATTCATTCCTTGATTTTTCGTAATTGCCGACTTTGTGTTTGTTTATGTAAAGGCCGTTTTAGAATTTAGTTTTGATGTTAGAAGATAATTAAATATTTATGTGCAACTATGCAAGATGATCATGCTAATGATTTTTATAGATGGTGGAAGAGAACTTAGCAACGTCTTTTTTGTAAATTGATTTTTCCCACAGTAAATTGATCTTATTTTTAAAGTGTCCTAGCTTTGTAGGTGCACATGAAAGATGGTATAGTCATTTAGTTTGTTCATTCTTCCATCTTGGTTCAGATTGCTTCATTGACAGAATGCCTTTAAATGCACTTTTTGACTGTTGCAAAAGAAAATTTTCCTAACTTTATGAAGGCTATTCTTCCCGTTATGTTTATTTGGATTATCATTCTCAGCTTTTGAAAGGGTTAGAGGACATGAAGGAAACAGATGAGAAATAAATTATATTTAACTATTTAAGTAAGATTACTCTTTTAAACCAAGTTTTAATATATCGTCAGTTTGCATCCAGAATTAGCTAACTTAAACGACTTTGGATGTACATATATACATTCTTTGCGAAAAATATATTGGTTTAGATCTTTTGATATATATATATATATATATATATATATATATATATATATATATATATATATGTGTGTGTGTGTGTGTATGTATATCTTATCATAATGATGTGCATGTTTATATTTCTGTAATCAGAAGACATCATTTCACAAACACAAGTATTAGGTTATCAAAATGAATATTATTAATACTGTTTTCTTCACTCTCTTCTCCAAATGACATTTTTGTTTATATTTAGTACAGTTTGAGCTGTATATATATATATATATATATATATATATATATATATATATATATATATATATATACATATATACTATATATATATAATATATTTTTTATATATACATATATATATATTATATATATATATATATAGATATATATATATATATATATATATATATATATTATATATCATTGAATCTTGGTTTATCAAGTCAAATATCTCAAGTTATAAATTTAAGTGTTGGTTT
>NC_087202.1:58037114-58042085 GCF_015104395.2 Macrobrachium nipponense | reverse complement strand
CATACGAACGCAAACACTCCTTCAGATCCCATTATTTTTTTCTCCATTGTAAATAGAAATGTTTGTCCCTCAGCTTCAGTACCAAGTGGATTTTCCTAATCATTTATCAAAATTGGAATCGACCCAGAGGCGAAAGAACACCCCGTGTTCATAAACCCGTGCAGCTTTCATGCCTGTAGCCAATTTCACTATCTAGGAAATCTTGTTATGAAGCGAAAACTTTCAAATACAACTCTGCATTTGATACGCAATTCCGTACAGTGCAAAACTATGCAATGAATCCTTTGTGGAGGCCGACTACGTTATAGATATCATACGATCTCTTCGATTAGTATTTCGGGTGCAAAAGTGAAAATAAACGTACTTCTCTGTGTTATACACTTATATTTTCTGGAATATCAATATGTACGTTTTTTTTATCTATTCTTCCTGCCTAAGCTAGTCATAGCACAAGTTATATTCTGTCACACTTTGCAACGGATTTCAGGACGACATTTAAATCATTAACAAAGATTTGGGTGTCTTGACCGCTGTGAACATAAGCCAGTAACTTGAAGATTTTCATAAATGTGGAGAACACAGAATTAAGGAGAGAATTATAGGGCATCACCTAACACAGCACGACGCGTGGAGTTAACTGTTACAGATATGTTAGTTGTTAAGGTGGTCCTTATGCCAGCAGGGCTGTTGCTCTCGAAGCAATGTGTAAATATTTCCTGAAATCATTGTAACTTGCCTAGAGATACTGTGGGTGGAATGGGAGGATTTTCACTTCATCAAGAAAATTGCACTTATTTATAATATAACCTGGCCTACCTAAGTATACGTCCTTATCGATTATCTGTGTGAAAATTATCGTATAACACATTCGATATTCCAATTGCTCTTGGTTCTAGGTTATTTACTGTTGCAAGGCAACATGAACAAATTGAAACATGAAGTTCTCTTTCACTCTACTATAATGTTATATATCATAAAGTTACCCCATTATTGGGTCATCTATTTTCATCATTTCTTAATAATTTTTTAAGCAATATTTTCTTACTTTACAACAACAACTAACCAATAATAATATATTATCTTCATCATCATCATCATCATCATCATCATCATCATCATCAGTATTATTATTATTATTATATTATTATTATTATTATTATTATTATTATATTATTACAAGTCTTTCATAAGTAAACAAAAAGGCGGACCCCAAGGTTTTTTTCTTGGTTTTCTCTGTTTTGCTGGACACAGTGGATTTTTAACTGCGGCTGTTATTGCTTTAATTTTCATTGCCTAGGCCCTGTAAATGACTGAAAAGTCCTTCAGTTTTTAATTCTATATTAGAAAGTTTAAGAGAAGCTTATGTCTCGAGAGCGCCGATGGAGAAAGTCATTTCGTATATCCACCTCTGCGGAAAATATGATCCTAGAACACCAAAGATTCTTGAGAATTGCTGGAGAACCTGGTTATAAGGGATGGGGCAATCTCAAAAAAATAATTAAGTATGGATTTAATGACGTTTTTTGAGAGAATTTGGCAAAGGATTTGTGTCTTTCCTCCTATAGTTGAATCCGGGAGGTTATAATTATTTACACTTAGCAGTGGATGAGAAACGTATATAGGGAAGTGACAGAAAGCGAGTCAAGTTTTGTAGTCATAATTTTACTGAGAGAAAAGACAACCATTATAAAAAAGAAAGAAACTGCAAGTGTGATATGGAGGTCACGGAGGAGTGCGAATATTGTTGAACTGTTTCGTGGCGTTAAGCGAGAGAGACAACCTCTTCGGGGGTTAAGCGAGATGCCAAACATGCTTTAGAGAAGGAGGGAAGGATCGCAAAAAATACCCTTAGAGGACGGCATCGCTGGGGATCATCTGAAGTTCTCTTTAGCATTTGATACTGTGTTCTCAATGTGAATGCCGCTGTTTTTCACTGCCACTAGTCCGAGAATCCGTCTGGGAATTTGCTCGTTGTGTCTGATGTTCAGCTATTGTAATTCACAGTGAAGTGCCCTGAAAGAAATTTTATTGATACCAAGGAGACTTTGAAGGAAAACAAAGCTAAGCTGGCTTATTTTTGTCACTAACCTGATTTATGATGACATTAGAGTCGAAGGCGAGGCATCTGGGATTGTCCATGATTTTTTTGACAGTTAGACGAATTGGTCTCAATTTTCCCTGTCCACTCTTTTGTACTGCTCTTGTTGAAGGTAAAAACAGCTCCTGCAAAACTCATGATTTTCTGTACGAAAAACAACCTATATTTCTCTCTTTATTTATATTACCCACAGCCTACTAAATTCTACAACTGCGCAACCTCACCCACTCTCTCTCTCTCTCTCTACTCCGTGCTCGGCTCCTTCTCCACGGTCTCGATCGTTCTCTCCTCTCTCTCTCGCTTTCCTTTATCTTTTCTTTCGTCTTGGCTAGACAGAATTCAGCTTTTATATGTTGTCCGATCATTTAGCTAATCAAACAAAAATGCTCTGTTATTGTTAGAAATTATGTCACCTGGAGTCTATGATGTCCGTACTGGTATTTCTAACTTTCATCCTGCCTGTCACACTTGAGGGACCTGGGGCACCGAACAAGATGTAAGGTAAGGTAAGTTAAGTCTCCCTCTCGTTCCCCCGTAAGGAGGTAATGCGTTAATGGCACATCATGTGGTGCACTATAGGCCTTACTTAAGTATTTTTGGCAGCGTCCCTTCGGCCTCTTTGTAACCCTTATTGTTTCTGTTTATTGTACCTCCTTGCATATGCTATTTCTTACCATCTTACGTTCCACCATCTCCTAACAATTGTTCATAGTGCAACTGCGAGAGTTTCCTACTTTACCCTTTCAAAACTTTTACTGCTACTGTCCGTATCAGTCGTTAAATGACTTCCTAGGGCCCAGTGCTTGCCTTTAGCCTAAATTCTATTGCTCAGTTTTGAATCATCCTTTTCATTCTCAACATGCCTACAGGGTCACGAGGTATTTTGAGAAATTTATTCAGCTGTTTTTTTTTTTTTTTTTTTTTTTTTTAAACACTTGAATGAATGAGAAATGGAATTGTTGAGGCTCTACCGTGTCCCTTCTCCTCTCTGAACCCCTTGTTTTCATCGGGCCCTCATGAGGGGTGACGGAAAAACGTGAATTCCTTTTTTATCTTGAAATTTCCAGATAGCTGAATTTGGTAACGTTATTTGTCTTGTTTGTCTTTGCTCTGGGGTCGTTCATTGCATGATGACGTTGGACAACCAATCTGGAAATTTGTGAAAATGATGTGCTTCTCATTTCTTGTTAAGAAAACTATTGTCCGTCCCTTACTTTTTCCGTCCACCCTCAAATCTTTGAACTACTAAGGCTAGAGGGCTGCAAATTTAGTATGTTGATCATCCTCCCTCCAAACCTGCAAACATACGAATTGCAGCCCTATAAGCCTCAGTAGTTGATAATGTTTTTTTTTATCGTGAAGTCTGTACGTGGCCAACAACAAAGCCCCACCTGCCGGGGTGAAAGTTTTCATGAGGCCTAATGATAGTTTCATGGGCTTGGCCCGAGTGTTTTCATACGTGACAGCACTACAGAAGCTCGATTTACGCCGAAAAAACTTATGACTATTACTCATCGCTAACCCATTACATGTTCACTTGAATAATTTTTCCGGGGGGAAAACCATTCATCGTATTTTTATCGAAGTGTTTCTAAGTTTCCACATTCCTGCCCTTTGCATAATACTTGGTAAAATACCAAAAAGATATTTGCTAATAGCTTACATAATTTTTGTGTACTTCAGCCTTTAGTGACATGACGCACCCCAACCCTTATCATTACCTTCAAAAGTCCATCATGTTTTTCTCAAGTGCAAAGGAATATTACCATGCCAGTTAACACTACCGTGCACGGTAATATAATCTGCATTATTATCGATGAGGAGAATGCTGCTGATATTTGTCCACTCTCGTCAGCCCTCTCGTCCACGTCGTATTCATCGTTCCGTTCAGCTACGTTGCATTTGCCACTTTTCCTCCTCTCTCATTACTTTTTTTTATGATTGCACATCACGGTCAATCGAACTGAGCAGCCCGTTTTTCCACATGCATCTTTCACATCCGTTATTATCAAGTGTTTATAACGTGTAGTTACAAGGAATGATATGTGAAAATGCCTTCATGTTACGTGTGTTGTTTATATTGTTATTTATAACAGGTTCTACCGAGTTTAGTGGAACAGGGCTTCTAGAATTTGTTTTCGATTAGAAGATGATTTTGTTACTGGTTTTCTTTTAACCCATTAGATTAATCTTGTTAAATAGCTTTCTTTATTTCGTATGAAAATTATTAATGCATTTGTCAACATTCTACTGTATTTTATTCAAGTGATGATATATTGTTTACCTATTTATAACGATTGCAAGTGGAATTACATCTTTACAATTTTGTAATATGTAAAGGGAGTTAAAATTTCGGAAAAATAAATTCGGAGTCAACTAAGGGAATATTATTTCTTTTTCCTGGACTCCGTGATGGTCGTTTAAAAGAGAGGGGGACTGGAAGTTTTTTAATAAGCTTAGGAGTTAGTAATAAGCTCTGGCCGGCAAAATAAAAGTTTTTTTTGTTTACAGCTGGTCTGAGCAGTAACGGTCCAGAGGTCAGCGGGGAACTTGAGGGAAAATTGAAGAAAAAGAATGATCAGCAGAGAAAGGCGGAAAAAGACAAATAAACTGTTCTTGAATGTTCGGTTTTGTTGATGCTATTTATTATTTTTTTCTCATAGTATTTTGCTTTGACCTTGATATATATTTTCAGTCAGCGTTTTTATATTTTCGATTTAAAATTTCTGTTACATGTTAATGTATTTAAAATAGAAACGTTCATAATGAAAGCTTAAGTTATTATAAAAGTGATGGCATTAATTAAACAATTTATTTGCCTAATTGACCCTGTGGTAAGTGTTTCCGGCTTTTCTAGATTTATGAAAAATCAA
>NC_087202.1:58014614-58032114 GCF_015104395.2 Macrobrachium nipponense | reverse complement strand
GTTACGAGTAAAGGGTTATGAGTAAATGGTCCCCTGGTAGTGTTCCTTTCCTTGTGTCCATATGGGCAGCAGATACTTAAGAAAGTTTCGACCCAGATTCTGTTCATCTCATTATTTTTTACGATGGCTGTGACCTTATTATCATTAATTAAGAAGAAATCATACTCAATGACATTCAGTAAGCACTTATTGCCGAATAAACTCGTGCCTAGCAACTCGCGTCTTTTTTCCCAATTTCATTGCATTCCTTTTTCCTATTTCTTACCCATCTTCACCTGCTTGGTGAATCAGTGTGGCGTTCAAAGAAAGAACGGGTTTAAGGGGATTTTGGGTTTGTCTGAATTTAAGTTGCAGCCAATGAGTAATGCACGTTTTTGTTTATTCATCCCCATCCGTCTTATTCTCTCTCCCTGAATCCATCTTTGCATCAGTCTCCTCGCTGAATATGAGTTAAAAATTCAATCCTGTTTTGCTTTAGAATGCAGATAATTAAATGCTTGGGCCGTATTCATCTATTGGTGGTGGGCATAGTCATTGCCTGAGTATTTACGAAGTTCATTTGATTCAGTTGGATCATTTTCGCCTTTCCTGGGTCGGTTGGCAATACAATTATTTTTTCATTTCTGTCACTTCGGTTGTCATCGGAAAGATTAATTAATTTATGCTTATTTATGCCTTACGTTAGGATTAGGCCGTATGCACTCGTGAACCTGTTCTCATCGGGAACAGGTTAATGAGATTTAGTCTAACGTTATGACGTGATTTGACGTTTATGATTATGGCTATCATTCTCCTTGAACTCGGATAATCCTCCGAATCTGGCATTAACATTTCATGAGAATTAAAGTCTTTAGTTTTCCTCTCTCTCTCTCTCTCTCTCCGTCTCCGTCTCTCTCCACTCCTCTCTCGTCTCTCTTCTCACTCTCTCTCTGCTCCTGCAAATAATGTGCATTCTTAATAACTTTTTAGGGGATCATGAAACCTGACAAAGATTGTTTTTTCACTTGTTAGCATTGCAAGCATTTTGTATCGTTGAAACTAAGAAGGTGTTTACTAAACGTGAAGTGATAAGGAGGTTAAGATTTTGAAATTGTTTTATCTTGCCCTTAACTTTAGAGGTTGAATTCTTTTTTATAAATTGGAAATTTGCTCTGTCAGAGAGTATATTGACCGTCAGAGCATATTTCATTTACGATAACGATTTCTTTGAAGGCTGAGTGTAAGCTTGATAAAAATTATGCTAAATTCTACATCATTGTCACATTTTTATGTATTTATTTATTTATATATCTCTTTTTGGTTCCCGCAACATTTGCCGAGAAAAATGTCAATACACTTTCTCTCAGCTTTTTTGTAAAGGGATTAAACCCCAAAAAATACAATGGTTAAAGAAATTACGCCTTTTTCCCCAGATGGTTCCTTTTTTATATAAAAAATCATCAGTATTGGAAATTTATTTTTCCCATTAATGATTTTTACTAGAACGGATCCTTATATTATTGATCTTAACTGTATGTCTTCAACAAGCCGTCCTTTTTACTGCCGTGCAATCTTTCAAAAATGTTCTTGTTTTGGGTTTCTTTCCTTCGCCGTGAATTGAACAAAAAAGAAAGTTTACAATAAACCTCGCATTTTGATTTTTATAGCACTATTAAAGTAGGCCATTTTTTCTCTATAAGCTTCACAAAGACGACACTTTGCTTCTCTTTAACGTTCAGACCCAGACTTTGTATCATTGCAGTAATTGGAAATCGGTTTCCTTCCCTTTATGGGTATGAGCCTTCACACGCACGACCTGGTCACGCGATTTCGAAGCTCTCTCTCTCTCTCTCTTCTCTCACTCACTCTCTCTCTTCCCCCCCCATCTCTCAGTCTCTCTCTCTCTCCTCTCTCTCTCCTCTTCCTTTTCTGCTTTTACTCTTTTCCAGGAGAGATTGTTTATGGATTTGAACTCTGCTTTAAGGAAACTTTAAATTTATAACGAATTTTTATGCATATTCGAACTAACCATTTTGTCTGAAAGCTCATTGATTCCTTCCGCCATACTTTGTTTTTATTTACTCAAAATAGTTTCACGAAATACTAACTAAACTGTATTAGTAATTTATTTTATCGGTCGACAGATTATCTATGAAGTTTGGTTTAATGTCATTTGTATATCGTGGATATTCATGTTGTTTGCCCGTACTGAACGATGTCGTTATCGACAAACCCACACTATTCAGGCAGTATGAACGATCTCAGCACAGATCCATTCTGAACAATGTTTTGTCTCGGAGACGTGGCAAATCATCTCTGGAAGAGACGTGCGCGATAGCGTTATATCGGCAGACAACACTTACTTGCCGACCCCGTGTATGACAGAACCGTGGTCCGTGACAGATTCCCGTTGAGGTCGTTCAGACCACGAAACTCGCCCGCTTTTGCATTCAGACGAAGCCTATAGACAATGTTTTTTTGCGAACAATACAGACAATCGGTCATACAGTAAGTTCAGTGGTATGGAACCCTTAAACACTCAGCCAACGTAAGTAAAAAGAAAATTTTCCAAAAAATAAATGTTGTTGTTGCATTGGTTGGTCATATGATTTTACCCATACAACATTGCTCATAAAATGATAGATGCTTTTAAAAACTGGTTATTTATATAGTGAAAAGTTACGTAATTTTTCCCGAGTATAAGCCTTTTTCCATGGAATGAGTGGCTTCTCATTATTCATAACTAATACTGGAGATTCAGAGCCTTTATCCCGCTGTATTTTTCCGGAATAAACTTTTTTTTCTGTGCATGTGACACAGATATTACTTAGCCATATACCTACTTTACTCCCTACCTATTTTCGGCACCATTCTTTTATTACTTCGCGGAGAGTAATTCATAAGAATAAAATAAGTAGCAAGCCAGTGCGAACACTCTATGGTCATGAGTTCAAAGTTGTAGGTGACGATAAACATATACGTCCCGACTCCTCCCACAAGGGTGATGACAGACAAAAACAGCTTGTGAATGATTTCGTACCTTGTTAAGCTTTCAAGAGATGGCGGCTATGATAAGTCAATTGTCCCCGTTGGTTGCAGGACAATGTGTGTGATTCGACTTCCACTGGACATCCAAGGCTACAAAGTTTTTTCGTCATTTGTTGACTTCCATGAGGTGCGAGAATGAAATTATATTGCTCTAGAAAGCAATAGTTGTTGATTTCTTAGAAAAATAGAACTTGCGGGAAAACATTAAAACTTGCTTTGCCACGCCCCCCCCCCCCCCCCCCCCCCCCCGCCCACGCGCACACAAAACTATCATGGGTTATAATACTTCGCTGAATGACCTGTGCTTGGCTTGAAATCTAAATTCTTTTCTCCAATCTTAATCCTAGCAATTGCTATTCATTATAATGGTCGTCACTGTCATATTAGGAAAAATATCAAAGGAGTTATGACGAACGCCAAAGTTTTCTCACTTTGTAATTGATTATTAAAAATATGATAGTAAAGTAATTTCTCGATTACTTTTGGGAAACCATTTTCTTCAAGGTTTTTTATTTTAGCATTACGACATCATGCTCGGGCCCTTGTATGTTAGAATAATCGCAATCAAGATCCAAAACTGACTCATTATAGTTTATAGTTTTGATAATGCGTCCCGTGCATTTGTAGTTTGGCAGAAATTTAGTAGTAGCTGCACTGATTTATAATTCACCGCCTACTACTTCATATCGTCGACATTTTTTCACAATGAAGTGTATACGGAACTCCGATATTTTACGATATAGAGAACTAGCAACCCTTGAATCCATATCACTATTGTCAACTTTAACATTCTGGTCTTTATATATGCTTGCAATCCAACAAAGGATGATCGTTGAAAACGGATAACCAGAGTTGTCGCATGAGTTGGGGGAAAGTTGACCTCCCTCTGTGCCAAGAATTGTAACTAGCCTTGTTGAGAATACGTCCTCTCTACTGAGATGTTAGTAATTAAGACTTGAGTTTTTGTTTCAGTGACAAAAATTCCTGTTTTGCCAAGCAGGTTTTTATTTCTGTGTAATATTTTCAAGCCTATGTTTTACTGATTTTACTCATTACCCTTCCCGCTGGTTGCCCCTGCTTATTTAATTACTCTTCCCAACCATTGTCCGCAGCTTATTATCATAGTTCCCATATTTCCTACTAACCGAATTTTAATGAAAAAATAGTTTTCATTTATAATCGAGATGAAAGTTTTGACGAAAGCAAACTCTCTTAAAATTAAAAAAACCGCACGGTTTTATGATAAAGTGGTTGTTTTCAATAATAAATACCATTATGATTTTTCTAAACATTTATGATTAAATTACTTTTTTCAGTGCTTTTGGTATCGCTTTATCATTTTTTTTATGTTATCATTTCTATTAGGAATCTGTAAGTCAAAAAAACCTAGGGTTATATCATACTGTCTTGTTTTTCAATTCTTTTTGTTAATTGCGCAAGGAACCGAGGAAAATTTTGGTGCATTTTTTTGTCGGCCTCATTAACAGTAATTTATTTATTGTCACTACTGCGAAATCACTTATATTACTTTTGAGCGCTAACAGATCAATGACAAGTACCAAGAAATTCTTTAGAGAGATTCCATAGCTTACATATAAATGTGGCCGGTAAACCAAGGAATACAGTGTCATTATTATATATATATATATATAATATTATATAATTTATTAATATTTAATAATTTTAAAATATATAGATATATATATATATATATAGTTTCTCCTCTCTCTCTCTCTCTCTCTCTTCTCATCTCTCTCTCTATATATATATATATATATATATATATATATATATATATATATATATATATATATATATATATATATATATATATATATATGCAATATAAAAACACTGTATCGTGCTTCTAAGAAATCAATAGAGGGATCCACAGTAATATCCTTGTTTATCTAGATATAATATGTTTATACAAAGCTTAAAGCTTTCGTCCATCCTCCTGTGGACTTGATCACTAAGCAAATGAGACATGGTATTGGTGAAGAATTCCAAATAAACATAAAACAAACAGACAAAGAACATTAACAAGGTTAAAAAATTCGTTTGCCTTTCCATAATTCGCTGTGATCTACGAGGCGGGACAAAGCGCCGGTCTTCTTCCTGAATGACATCTTGACGGTCGTTAACCAAAAAGGTTTGTTTGTAGATTAGGTTCTGGAACGGGTATTGAAAAAAAGAAAATTATCAAAAACAGTTGCAGAAACCAAACACCCCCCCCCCCCCGATGTTGGAGTCTATGCTATAGGATGTAAAATTGTGACAAATGCTATATTGGTGAAAGCGGTCGTTCCCTGGACCAGAGGAAACGTGAACATGTTGCAGCTTGCCGTTTGGGCAACGTTTACAGCGACATTGCCAAGCATACTTGGGATTCGATCATGCCATCGACTTCAAGGGAGGAAAAGTTATTTATAAGAGTGCGGATAGACCACTAGAGAATTGTGGAAGGAGCTCTCATCACTTTGAATGACACTTTTGAGGGAATACTGGCATGCAGAACAATTTACTTTTGAGTGAAAGAAATTTGCAAAGGGCCAGAATAAAGAACTTCAGAAATGTGTACAGCCTCCTTCAATCTGATATGTAAAAATAACCATCCTTCGCCCGTTCCAGAGCCTAATCTACAAACAACCTTTTTGGTTAACGACCCGTCAAGATGTCATTCAGGAAGAAGACCGGCACTTTGTCACGCCGCGTAGATCACAGCGAATTATGGAAAGGCAAACGACCCAATGACTTGTTCGAATTTTTAACCTTGTTAATGTTCTTGTCTGTTTGTTATGTTTATTTGGAATTCTTCACCAATACCAGTCTCATTTGCTTAGTGATCAAGTCCACAGGAGGATGGACGAAAGCTTTAAGCTTTGTATAAACATATTATATCTAGATAAACAAGGATATTACTGTGGATCCCTCTATTGATATATATATATATAGATATATATATATATATAATATATATATATGTGTGTGTGTGTGTGTGTGTGTGTGTGTGTGTGTAAGATGAATTCATTTGATGAAGTTATGTTTGGTCCTGGGCTGCAAGATTTTTCATTCACTGTTAAATATAATGCCAAAAGTTGGTACAATACTCTGAAATGGCTGTTACTATTATAACTATGTTAAAACAATTAGACCTTTTTGCTTAGCATAGCCACTTATCATTTAAATAACTTTTTTTAAATGTTAGAGGCACGATTTTGGAAACTGGCCTAATCAGTTTTCTTGGGTGGAAGGAACAAGCGAAGGAAGTTTCTGCATTCGAATTTTACGCAACAATTCTTAAATTGAATGTACAATACGTAAAACTGTGTAATTCAATGGAAGGAGTTTGGTAGAAACTTTTTAGAAATTAGAAATAGTAGACACAATCGTTTCCAGATATAGGCGCTGGGGAATGAATTTCATATGTGTTGTTATAGGATAAGGTAATTTACAGGGAGTAAATATGAAATAAAAAACTTGACACTAAAATTATTTATTGGCTAGCAATGTGGTTGAATCGTTTTGTCAGATGGCAAGGCTTATTTGGAATCTTTATATTCTCTGTTTGAATATATTGCTCTTTAATTTTGAACTTTTGGCACATTAACTGCAATGACCTTTGCATAACATTTTTCTTGGTCTGTTTATGACAAAAGTTATAATAAGGTTACTTTAGATAAGCGCTTAAAAGGCAAGAAACTTAGGTACTTTCATCAGAACAAAGGCAATTTCTCTCTCTCTTTCTCTCTCTCTCTTACGCAACGGCAAATATGGACCACATTATGCTGGAGACTTTTATAGTTTGAACTTAATATCTGTTAATTAAGAGGTTCCATTTATCTGTATAAGAAAAGAATTGCATCTATATTTTTGTGTTGCAAGTCACTCATGTGCTCTTTATTTATAATGTTGAGGGCCTTTTGAAGTCATATCCTTCACCAAGAAATTCAGATCCCTTCAGTTAAGGGTTTCGGCAGTCAGGATTCAGTTGGTGAAATATACATGAACACTCCTCTATGGGAAAAGTAAAAAGGACAGAAATTGCTAGTGTCATTAAATACTGTTGGGGGATTTACAAGAGAAACTGGGAGAACTAGTGAAAGAATTTGAAAATTTTTGCATGAGGAGAAAGTTGAGAGTAAATAAGACCCTTGGAAAGAGGTGAAGTTGTAGAAGTTAAAGGTGCAACGAATTTAAGAAAGCTAGATTCCCTTTCACATTTAACTATATTTTCTTCGTTTGTGATATTCATCGAATATCACCCTTATATTTTTGATGATTTATACAATCCCCTACCATCCCCTATTTTGCCTTTTCACTTTCACGTACTACGAAATACGACAAATATTAATTTCCATTATGTTTGAGTCTGTCTGAAGAGTCAGTCGGAGAGAAAAGAATAAAGCCTGATGAGAACACAGATTTCTGTGCTATTATCTGATCTTTGAAAATGTATCCACAGTGCACTGCGGAGTAAGAAAAGATCTTCCAAGAAACATATTTCCGAATTCAGTTAAGTTTTCATATATAATTAGGGTTTAAATTTTATTCTCAATTGGGTGAGACATTAATCATGCAGTGAGGGCTGGGAGCCATCTCGTCTTTGAGTGACATGGCATCAGAGGATTAGTAGATAGGCAGTTACTGGCTTCTTGAGAGAGAGAGAGAGAGAGAGAGAGAGAGAGAGAGAGAGAGAGAGAGAGAGAGTATTTTATGAGAGAACCCGTAGATGCCTGAAGAGAAAATTTGTTTTCCAGTATCTATGCAGTTTTTTTTTTATTTTTATTTATTTTTTTTTTTTTTTGTAGTAATCTATATTATGAAAAGACTGATACACTGATCCGGGCAATGTGTACATCTCCTGTTAATATTGAACCAAACTCCAATGGTATTTACATGATAATTTTTTCTAATAACATTATATACGTATATTATTGGCAAACTTAAGTGCCAGTCATAAAATAAAATATGCAGTTTTTTTAACCTCCAATTCTTAAAAAACGTGGGTTGATGATTTTACACCGATCCGGGCAATGTGTACAGCTCCTGTTAATATTGAACCAAACTCCAATGGTATTTACATGATAATGTTTTCTATTGGCGTTATAGACGTATATTATTGGCAAACTTGAGGGCCATTCATAAAATATCGCAAGTAATTAGATCCGAAAGGAGTAGCCGGAATTATTTATGGAATGCAGAGTTCCTTGCTGTATTCGCCTTTGGGATCAGCTACGATAAATAGTTATTCATTTTCCTTAATTACGTTACGTCTAATTATACGGTTTCTTTTTAATCAGCAAGATGAACTTTCTCCCTCCCTCTGACTCGAGGGGTGGAATTGTTAGTATTGTCGGTCCACAACTGAGAAGGTAAATGCTCAAACTCAGGAAAGAAAAAGGTATGATTCCTTAAAAACCCAATACATTATTGCTGACATTAGCAGTGAATAATCGACAGTTGCGTATCACAGCCGGTATAGTATGTTTGAACAGTGTCATATATATATATATATATATATATATATATATATATATATATATATATATATATATTATATATATATATACTATAAAACAGTATAACTCCTCAAGTATAAAATGCCCATAAAAACACTGGTTTGAAGTTCAGGACTACTATATTTTGATACTAACTTCCACCCTTATCACTACTTAATAAAGTGGAAGTTAGTCCACCGAAAATAGTCTTTAGCCTTAAACCAGAGTGTTTAGTGGCCTTTTACACTATGTATATTATATATATATATCTATATATAGTAACCAAGAAGAAAACATATGTTTAATCTAGTGTGTGGAATTAAACGGTGTGTACAAATATAGTTTATTCTGTGAATCTAAGAGTGACAAGTTAAATGAAAAATATGCATGATAGTTAATATGCATGGTAAGAGCAAATACTAAACCACTCTCCAAACAAGGTAAAGAGTTATAACATAATGAAAGGTGGGACTAATTCCCATCTCGATCCCCCGCTATATGATGATGTCTTTATGGCATCAGTTCACTTAGTGGCCATGTTCTGACATGTGTCTACCCGGACACCCAAGCTACTCATGCTCATGAGACATTTGTGGAGGGAAAACGTCTCTTGTCAGTATTAAAAATTAACTTAGTCTGTGACACTTTCACTACACCCTAAAATAATTGTTAAAGAACTGATAATATCCCGTAAGGGGTTAGTGTCGTCAGTGGACCTCATGATGTACACTTGTAGGCGTAAATTACTTTAGGTTCTTTGCAGCGTGCCTTCGGCCCCTAGCTACAAATACTTTCGTTCCTTCTACTGTACCTCCTTGAATATTCTCTTTCTTCTTCTTACTTTCCACCCTCTCTTAACACTTGATTCATAGTACAACTGCGAGTTTTTCCTCCTTTTCCACCTTTCAAACCTTTTACTGTCCATTTCCATTTCAGCGCTGAATGACTTCAGGTCCCAGTGCTTGGCCTTTGGCATAAACTCTATAATCAGCTCAACTGAACTCAAAGAACTGATGATAAAATGCTAACAGACAATAAGCCACCAAAATGTTAACAGAAACGATAAGCAACTAAAAATGTTAGTTATTGCACATTTAACTCACCATTTGAGCGGGTGACCTTCGCTTGGGCTTCCCACTGTCCTTCCACTACGGCTTTCCCATAATCAATTAGATATATGACTTTTCTTTTATCCGTTACACACTTTCTAATCTTAGTAATCCATGAATTGTCAAAGACTATCTGGCTTAGATTCATCATTAAATGGCAATGATAGAAGTGCTATGGCCAGAGTTCAGAGAGAGAGAGAGCTAAATCATGCGTGCTGTAAATCTGGATGCCCACCTATGCCCCCAGCTGTAAATTGGTACTAGGATCGAGCGGATTCGTGAAACTGGTGAGGCTGCACCCTGCGTATAATGGAAAGACGTGTTTGCATGACGAGCACAAAATCATAACATATTTTCACAGCCGACTGCGTCTTCCGTCCAGCTTCTAAAAAAATTTTCCATTTTCGTATCCAAGAGAATTGAGAAGTATTTATGTGCTTGAATTTCACTAAAATGAAAGAGCGTCTCAAATCAGAAAACTATGATACTTATTTTGATTTCATTGTTTCCTCCGTCCCCTTCTGCTTCATTTTCCTCCTCCTCCTCCTCTTCCCCATTCTATCCTGTTTCTGAAGTAAACGTTTGTGTTGAGAGAGAGAAATTGAATGAGAGCAGCAAAAACCAAAGATATAAGTAAAAATCTGTTTTTCCCTCCTAAGCTTCTGATACATGATGTTGCTCCACGTCTTTTTATATAACAGGTCCTAGGCAAAGGTGGTTGCAGTGTCCGCACACTGTATGAACCGTGAATGTGTATTCTAGGCGTGTACCTTGTATTGAAATTTTGTAATGTTTGAGTGTTAGTGTTTACACACAACATATATAATATATATATATATATATATATATATATATATATATTATATATATATATATATATATATATATATACTATATATATACACATTGATCTACAAAATGCCCTTTAATATCTAATTCGTTCTACCTCGGAATAATGTATTTTCATATATGCTAACCAAAAGGGAATTTTGTAGTTGATTTGGTTAACATACGTGAAAATTATTTAATTCCAAGGTAGAGCGCATTAGATATTAAAGGACATATGTAGCTTAATGCGTATATATGAATCACGATGATGCGATAAGACACAGACTTATATATACATATATGTATGACTGATTAATTCTGGGGTACGAAATGAGCAAATTTCATTTACAAAATTCTCAAGTAGCAGCCATTTATATAATATCCACAGTAAGTTAACCATATTCCTCTTGTTTCCATTGTAAATCTTCAATTGCTGTGGAAATATATTATGGCTCGCTCGTATTTTCATTACCTTCGGGATCTTGGTTGAGCAACTTTGGCAATTTTGTATATTCAAAAGCTTTGCAATCGCTGATAAATAGATAGGATTGAACTGAAGTTTGCAAATTGGTAATGCAGAATTTTGCAGGAATATGGAAAGCTTCCTTCAATAATATATATATTGTTCAAGATTTTAAGCCAGGACCAAGGAAAAATAATTCCTCTTTATACACAAGTTCATTCATTCTATATGCTCAAGTTGCCCCTGTGAACTGGAAGCCTCCGTTCTCACTAAACCCCCTCTTTGCTCCCATTGGCTGCCTAGATTTACTCTTCACAGGGGTCCTGAATGAGGGAGTGGCCTATCCAGGTGAGATTTTAAAAGAACAGGGCCACAGCAGCTCTGCCTCTGAAAAGCTCAGAACTTTCTCAAGGCCTGCAGACTCCACTTCACCCCTTTTGCTCTCCTGCCTGCTCTGGGGGATTCCACAAGTGTTCTTATACCTCCATAGTACTCAGAAATATCAGCAGATGAGAAGACTACCAGACCCAGGATTTCCCGGTACTGTGAGATGTGAATTTAGTGCAGCCAGTGAATCGTTTTAGCCCCTTGTCGCTATTTCATTTCATTCTCACAAGGCAACTTTCCCCCCCTTCTTTGTTCAGCCTCTCACTCCCCAATTTTGGTTCAGTGTTGTGTTTAATTACCTTGAGATGCTAATAAATATCCCCTTAGTTAATTCAAGCAATGTAATAATCCTTTCTGTATAAACTCCCAGGCATTTCATGCCCCCATGAGTGAATTGTAATATTTTATGCTAAGAGCAAGTAGTGTGTAACGTTTCCCACATGTTCTTCGCCTTAGTACTGATGCTAGAGCGCAATCTCTTTGCAGACAAATACCGTGCCTGATTGTGGGAGAAATTGTGAACCCTTTAAATAAGGCTTGCACTGAAATAACACGTTTTGCCCAAATTCTGATCTCCGTGTCTGGTTCATTCCCCAGCCATGTGTTTCTGGTGGACCGACAATCAACCACCTTATTAATTCCTGTACCTACCCATAACTTGATGCAAATATAGTTCATTTTAAAAACTAAAGTCTAGAGATTATGTAAATTCCTCCTTTTTCAGTAATACCGGCCTTCTGCCGTAGATTTGTTATTGTATTAACTCTCGTCCCTCAAGGAAAGGCCATTTTTAAGAGTGTTCGAATACATTTTCAAGGAGGAAACGAGGAGTTCATTACAATATATATATATATATATATATATATATATATATAGATATATATATATATATATATATATATATATATATATATATATATATATATATATATATATATATATATATATATATATATATATATATATATATATATATATTATATATATATATATATATATATATATAATCTATATATACTATATATATAATGTATTTATGTATCTGTATATGTTTTTTTTTCACGTAAACTTATTTATGTATACGAATAAAATTCTTTGCGTATTATTTTGGCAAATTAAATCAGTATATTTCACATCCCTTTTTTTCCCGAGTCAGTGGACACATGCACGCATGCATCCAGCAATCTTGAAAAGGTTTAGTCTTAAATTTCTTCTTAATCGAAGCCAACTTTTTTCTTACAGTTTTTCTCCATAGGTTTCGTAAACTTTCCTCAAGTTCATGTAAACGCTTCAATTGCCTTCCAATTTAAACTTAAACATTTTGATTTGCTTGTCTCAATATTATTATTATATATTGAAACTTTTTTCTATAAAAAGTATTATTTTTAGAAGGTAAAGGAAAAAAAAAACAAAAAAGGCCTGTCAAAGACTTGAGCTAGGGCAAACCTTGCCATTTGTAAAGTTTTTTACTGCTGTCGTATTTTCATTTATCACTGTCTTGCGTAGTTTTTTTTTAAACATTGCATGTAAAGGAATGACACTTACCCTTATCTGTTTAGTTTTCTTCGTTTTGCAAATGATTTTAGTTACTCTCACAGTCTGTCCTTTGGGAATATGAGAACTAGTATAATATGCTAACAAATAAAGCAATTGTTGAGCATATCATTGAGTTACTCTGTGTGAAAAGGTGTCGCCTAAGAAAAATGAGCAAATGCACGTTATATTTTATATTGACGTTATATTTTAGCCGACTGACAGTTAGTGTAGTGCATTAAGAAGACAGTGTGCTTATTTGAGGAGTTACTTGTGGTTTTCTTGGGATCTTTTTGGTTGGTGTAGTACAAGCAAGTAGTTTGAAATCCACCGGGGAAAAAAATAGTGGATGCTAAACAAAAACGTGAAAAGAAAGGAACGAATGAAGTTAAAATAAAAAGAAGACAATAGGGAAAGTAGAGAAAAGAAAGGAAAGTGTAGAAATAAGGTGACTTTCCAGAAAAATAAAATGAAAAGATGGACTCAATATTCAATAAAACAAAAGCATAAATAGTTCACTAATGCCTCTCTTTAGCAACAGCTACCCAGAAGCAAATTGTAACCCCCGGAGGAAACAGAGAAAAAAGCTCGGAAGGAAAAAGAAAGTGAAAGGTGACGCAAAACGGGAATGGTTCTTAGAGAAGCCAATAACCGAAAGGATCTTTAGGAAAGGAGAACCAAGTGTGAAGGCAAGCTGATTTTTTATTTTTTTTTTAATTTCATGACCGTTGTTTTGCGCTCCGGAGCATCTAATTAGCAATTTGTCTGTCCAGCCCTCTTATGCTTGTCTGTTCATTAAGGTTAAACTCTCTGAAAACATTGTAGTTTCAATTTCGTAGAAGACATGACTATGTATTTGGTAATAAACTCTGCTGGTGAACCAGTGTACAACGTCAGTTAAATGTCATAATTAGAGGTTAAAGGTCAAATTCAGGCATTTAAAATTTGCTTTAAGCTTAGTGAATGGATTGCGTACAGAATAAATCTTTGCCGTGTACTACATTCCCCTAATGGAGCAAGTGTGCAGACTGAGGTGAAGGTCAGACTTTATTGGTCAGACAGGAATTTGCTTCGGTCTGGTACGTTGTGTTTCACAAACACTTGATTTTTCCCTTTTTATTTATTTTTCTCTCTTCTCTGTTTCTAGTTTCTTCTGTTGATCGGAATAATTATTATTTGCATCACACGTTATTTTAGTATTAATTTTTTCTATTTACTGTACTTTTTGAGTACGAGAGTTTTAAAGGATTTCTTGCAATTTTTTTTTCGTTTTCTGAGTTATTACCTTTTAGTATAAACAAAAAAAATCTCAAGGTTATCAATGTGACTAATTTATCTTGGTCACAGATTAAAAAGCCCAACCACCTCTTAGGTCTTTAAGTTCAAGTCTTTTACAGGATAACATTTCAGTCTTGTCCTCTTGGGCTGCTTCCTTTTCCGGATCGTCTCGTTTTAGTCTCAATCTCGGTAGGCTCGATTCAGTCGCCTCGTTTCCCCCCTTTAGGACGCTCGTCCCCGATTTTCCGTAGCCAGCGCTGCTTCCTTTATAACCCCGCTCACCTTCCTCACTTCACATCTTGGTCCCCTTGTTCCAGAGCCTTCGTTATCATTACTCCCAAGTTTGTTGGCACTCATTCAGCTTCCTGCTTCACGCAACTATCTTTCCCCAGTATTTTGGTTTTATGTTTATTATTTTACGCAAACCGTTTATATAATAAAATGAGTTTGTAGTTTTATCCATGTGAAATATCTTTGCATATGATCTTCGTGAACCTGAAAGAAAGTCCTTTAATGGAATGTTTCGCGTCCATCTTTATAAAGTTTGGTGTATTCCTTGTATTTCTTATCGTTACGGCATTATTTCAACATTTTCCCATTATGTTGAGGAGAGAGAGAGAGAGAGAGACTAAGTGGAAGAAAGACGGACGGAAGGCAAGGTGAGGAACGAAAGAATGTATTTTGTGAGGAAACTCGTTCGAATGTCTCATGAAGTTAGAATAACCAATTTGTAAAGGTGGTGGATTATAAAAACTGGGAATGTTTATTGTCCCTGCGAATGTGTTTGTGATTTGGAGAAAATTGCTGTCCATATAAAAAGACATGACCTGGATTGTCACGTCGTGGAAGGGGAGAATGATGGTGCAGTTTGTCTCAAGAAAGTTATTGAAAAGGCAGAGGATGTTTCATCATGAGTGAATCAAGTTTGAAATTGACAACACTATAATTGCAAATGCAAGTAGGTGCACGTAAGGAAAAGAGGTTGATGACTGATTTGTTTAACTGGGTTAATACCTAGGGACAACAAATTATAGGCTATGAGTGAGTCTTAAAGATTTCTTTGCTGGATTAAAGAAGTGTAAGATCGTGGCTGTATATGGAGTGAGGTTAATTGGTACCTATCTGTTAATGATTAACTATTATAAAACAATTTTGCACAGATTCAAATGAGAATATATTACTTTTTGTCATTTTTTAAGCTGCAGAGAGCTAAATGAACTCCACCGTTATCAAAGGCATTGTGGGTGAATAATGATGGGTCGAATGTCAAAAGCTAGGTTCGTTAACCATCCAACTGTAGTGGCGTCAGAGGACTGGGGTGGGTCGTAGCGGGGTTGTGATGACTGAACTACTCTTCGAGGTATTGAAACTGGCTCAGATTCATTGGTCACAGTCGCATTACTAAGAAATGTTTTTGAAGATGAAAGGCGATGGAAGAAGAAGAAGAAAAACAGTTCACGTGTGAGTGAGGCAGTGACTATACTCTGTTTTTTTCATCTGTCCATCCGCCTGTGGTGTTTTTGTATGGTAACACTGCGTCTCGGGCTTTAGATAGTTACGCTGTGTAAGTTTTAGGTAAATAAAAGGATATCTGGGTGTACATTTGCAACTGAAAAGTGTTTTAATAATTTACTGTATGCGACTTACACCGTTAATATTCGAAATAGGATATTATTATATCGTTGAATGTAACTATCTAAAGCCAGGGACGCAGTGTTACAAAAACACCACGGGCGGATGGACAGATGGAAATAAACAGAGTATAGTGGCTAGTTTCATTCTTGCTTTGGAACCATCCTCTGGTATGGGGAAACAAATTGACTCAAGTCTTTACTAGAGACTGGCACTAAAGAATTTGACGAAGTAGAAGGAACCAATTCATATTCTCTTTCAGAGTTACCATCGTAGATGATGATATGGTTCCAACACATTCAAGAAAAATATGTCGACTAGTAAAGCTGCAGTGGTTGTGAAAGATTTTTATCATCAGGTTTCTTAATACACCACGTAATGACGAATGTGTCAGTGACATGTGTCTTTTTCTTCGTAGACCTCCATCCTCAGACTATTTGTTGAAAGAATAATTGCGTGTGAACTTATGCGTATAGATAATTATCTGTCTGTTCTGTTGTATGAGATCGTTTGCAGAAGCAATCATTATGTAATTAATAAAAAATATCAGTCCAAACAATCACAATAATGAACCCCATTCGCCAGCTAATGTTTTCTCCCCTATGGAGTTGATGGATTTAATTGGCAATAACGTTTGCAGTAACTGTAGAGAATACCATGAATATTTTTACGTTTTTCCTTGATTTTAGTTCTGCAATTTATATGCAAGTGTTGATTTATTTGTAGCTCATCAATCATTTCCTACTCAGACTTTGTAAAGAATCATGCAATCTGAGGCGGCATCTTCCGGGTCTTTGCCAGTCAGGTACATTAAAATCAAACCTATTCAGAGGAGTAAGTAACAGAAATTTGAATAACTGAGACATTGGAAAATAACCATGCTCCCATGCTAGTTCTCCCTTTGGGTCCTAGTCCCAGGCCTTAGCCCTAAATCTCATATAACATCCATCCATCTCATGCTAGTTCTAATGTTATGCTAAATGATCCAATAGATATAATTATGGTATGCAACGTCTCTTTAAAGCAGTTTTTTTTCTCTTCAATGGTCTTCACAGAGCGCGAGAGCAATGTAGAAAAAGTGTGATATTCTAGTGGGGAAGAACTGTTGACCTCAAGGATATGCGAGATATAAAAAAAAATCTATTTGATCTCTACGGAAATCATAATACAATTTTAATTATATATATATAATATATATATATATATATATATATATATATATATATATATAATATATATATATATATTTATATTACAGAGAGTGAGCACTCATTGCCTACAGTCGCCGGTGTAACCTCCCTTGTGCCATAAAACTTTTTTTTTTTTCTCTCTGTCGGATAGCTTGATTGCTTTCTAGATTAATCTTTGAAATGTAGAAATATAGCTGTGATTGGTTGTGCGATTTATCAGCACTTCATTTTTGTCCAAATAATTTTGGTTTAATTTTTTCTTCATGTATACCGTTTCCTATTAACGCTACAAGTTTGCTCATTGTTATATAGTTTTTGATAGCTATTTTTATAATAATTGTGAGAAATACCTGTTGCTCTACTAAAAGTTTGGAGATGCAGTGAAATGACCATTTACAAGTCTCTCTCTCTCTCTCTCTCCTCTCTCTCTCTCTCTCTCTCTCTGGACGTACTAACAATGCCGTGAAATTTATCATAAATGGTCAAATGATTAGATGAACTCAGTATTTGTATAGCAGAAGGTAATTTTCCTCTTACGAGAAGAATTACATC
>NC_087202.1:57997114-58009614 GCF_015104395.2 Macrobrachium nipponense | reverse complement strand
TACCCATGCGCTTTCGTGAAATGCTATTGTCAACATTTCCAGATATTGCAAAAGCTCCGAGCTATCACCACCACTAAAGGAAAAGAGTCAGCACACGGCTCATCACATCGCTTGTCAGCAGAAAAAATCCACCTGCGGACGTATGCTCAAACTGTGGCACAAAAAATGTCCAGTCAGACACACAAGTTTGGAAACTCATGATTCTGCAGAAAAAGGTCAAACGGACACGTTTCACAAATTAATTCCAGGATATGACTATGTGTTCAAAAAATTTGTCTCGAAGACTATTCTCTCAACATGACTTTGCCCAATTATATGCCTCCAAAATAACACACTTGTGAACATGAAAAATGCACACACTCCATAGGACTCATAATGCAGTAATGCCACTCCTCTCCAAATAGTCACGAAACCAAAAAGATAGAACCACAGAATCTTCTCTTGGCTCGAAAAAAAACTCCATAACCACAAAAAAACGTCACCCGCCCAAGATTAATTCCAGCCCATATACAATTATGTGACACCATATTAATAATACCACCACTCCGGATAAAAATATTTCCTCCATTTGGTTAGTAACCAACCCCATATTATTCACTCTTATTTCTCTGATAGCCATATGTTAATAAAAAACACCACTCCAGGAATAATGATAATCACCTCTATTTCGGCAAATACAAAATATTTACCTCTATTTCACCAATAACTCCATGTGGAATGAAAGAAGGCTCCAAAAAAATATATCTCCAAAGAGGAATATAAAAAAAATGAATCCTATCTCCAAAAAAAAAAAATGTGCCCTCAAAGCATCTAACTCACATACTCACAAGCATTGCCCATAATCAATCCAAATATGTGTCTCCATTTGCAACAAAGATGGCTGCAAAACAATTGAACTAAACATAGCTCTCATCACCATTGGCAAATATCAAAAATGGCCAAAAATATATCTCCAATATTATTATATCTCAATTATAACTCCCCAGATAATATGTTAAGAAAACAATAAGAGTCTGTCTAGAAATAGCTAGGGAAAACTTAGTTAGGAAAACCACTGGTAGAATATATAGTGAAGTCGAGTGATGAAGGATCTACCAGAAGTAAAGGTAGAAAAAGGAGTAGATGTGTACAGCATAAGTCTGCACGAATAGCAGTTTCGTAAACCAAGACCAAACATTGGCACTTGTTTACGAAAAACAGTAAGGTGCTAACCTCACCAGAAAAGTTGAACTTTGACTCCTTCAGTGGGTGGTTACCGTCGAGGGACGAAACCAATCAGATGAATCTAGAGGTGGCACCGGAAGTAATGAGAGCCATTCATGAAGAAGTAGGAGGTGTCCTAAAGGACACGTGAGGAGGAGCTAGAAGAAGTAGTTAGGTCGAAACTTCATTTGAAGTGCCCGACAAGTTTCAGTTCAGAACCAGACCTCATACGGGAAGGCTGCGTTCCTTCTCACTCTGTTCAAGTGTAGTGTAAAAGGTTGTGTAACTGCGTTATTCATTATAAAGTATTTTTTAAAAATAAAAATTGGTGTTTAACTTGCCCAGAGTCCCGGGTCGTTTCCCATATAAAAACAACGAATCAAACTCCTGGAGAGACATAGCCAAAACTAAATAAATACATTACCTGTTCCTATGAGAAAAGAAACTCAACCGTAACAAGTGATAAATGAAGGTTAGCCCATATAACAGATAACCTTTCAAACATTACCCGTAACAAAGAAGTGAACCAGAAGAAGAAGAATAAGAACTCGTAAGTACGCCACGCAACATAACGAAGAGAAATAAAAATAAAGACTAACCACAAAAGTAAGTAGGCACAACATAAGTGGTGAACAGCGGTAGTGGGATTCTAAGTGCATATAAACACACACACACACACACACACAGTGGAAAAATTAAACAGAGTGGAAGATATAAAATTGCCAATAAAAGAGCGCTAATACTTAAGCGTCAGAAACATACAAGAAAACCAGGCACGAACTTTACAATTAAAAGAAGAAATTCCGAGTTCAATAACTCGAAGAACGAAGAAAAAGAAAAAGGGCAACGAAAAGAATGAAACTCCGAACGACGTAGACACAACACACTTCGATTCTGCTGAGAGGGCGAACGAAACGCAGCGACGAAACACAGTGAAATCATAAGAAGAATACTGAACAAGGATAGCCGCATTCCTAAGCCATAAACTCG
The DNA here is from genome assembly GCF_015104395.2 of Macrobrachium nipponense. Classification (NCBI taxonomy): domain Eukaryota; kingdom Metazoa; phylum Arthropoda; class Malacostraca; order Decapoda; family Palaemonidae; genus Macrobrachium; species Macrobrachium nipponense. Next base: position 58,007,421 of record NC_087202.1, on the reverse strand, counting down.
ACAAAGGAATACGTAAAAACGCATTAAGGCGGATAAAAGAAGATTGAATACAACGCAGCGAGGACTGACGACGGATTTCTTCAATCAACCTGTGAGCGCTAAACTATCATAAATCCTGAGATAGCGCACATTTCTCCATACATCGCTACGATTTTTTCCCCATGGACAAGGCAGCGCACTGGACTCCAACCGTGGTGTGAACGACGGACCAGCGCTAACGGACAACGCCACAACAAGTGAAACAGAGGCAGAGACGGACGACGACGCAGAAGAAGTGATCGGCAACAAGCGACAAGAAGAAAAGTTTAAAGTATCCTGATAGATTAAACGTCCGAAAATAAAAATCAAAAATAGAAAAATCACACACTGCAATAATATAAAATGTTTTTATAAAATAATTCATAACAAGTAGTTTTGAGATAAGATTTTTCTTTGCCGTAAAGTTGCAAGATAAAATAATTTTTTTTGCTTCATTGATTTGTGATAAATCTAGAACAATAAAGATATTGTCATTCAGTTCACAAAGTGCAGTGGTGTGAATAAGGAATAACGGCATACACTAATGTTAATGTTTTTCCAGATTGAAGGAAGGAAACACTAGGAAATAAGATTAGATAGGAATCTAGGAATCGCAATAAGGAAGACAGACTCAGTATGAAGATAATGTAAGTACAACAATGCATCTATTTTTTTAAATTGTATCTAATCTTATGCTGTTGATATGAAATAAAAACTTTAACGAAATTATTACTAGGTTACAAAGAAGCAGAACTCCCGATCTGAGTCATTATAGCCTACGTCCAACTCCTGACAGACGCTCGAGACTAAATACTCGACGATCACATAGCGAAAGTCCAACCAGAATACCGAGTTTTCGACAGTAGCAAATAGACCCACGACTAGTGTGACTGTTACTAATCATAATAACATTCCTAACCCATTGCAAGTACAAACTAGGTACTCTAGAATGGCACAGGCCGCCGTAATAACACGGCTACACGCTTTTGCGGTAGGGTAGAAAGGGGTCATCCTGACAAAATTAAGCTAGAAGCATATACAGTATCTCAGTGGATAACAAAGACTGAAAGTCGAATTTCAGCTAGTGGAATTAAAGATGAACGCAAGAAAATAGATGAAGCGTTACTCTATGTTAGTTCCGAAAAGGGGGATGCACATCGCACTCTCACGTCCCCTAAGTTTCAGGAGATTCCGACCTTCGCTGAATTTAAGAAAGTGTGTCTAGAAGTTATGGGAGCCCATTTATCAAAGGATAAATGGTTATAACCTCTCCCGTTCCTTCATCAGAAAATACGATGGGGAAAGTATCGCAAATTTACATACGGACGTCGACAACGCAATCCGTAAACTTAACCACAGATTTGAAACGAGCCGGCGTAGTTATTGGTGATCCTGATGCATTTAGTCGTGACAAAAAGGATTTAGTAGTATGCAAGAGATTTTGAATTACATAGTTCATGGTTATAGTATATGACGCTATCGGGGAAGAAGAAAAACGAGTCTTTAAGAAACAGGATCCTGATCCGAAGCAGGATAGTCTAGCAGCTTTAAGATTTATGGAAGAGGAAATGTGTAAAAAGGGACTAATCTGGCAAAAGAATTACAGGTTTGGTAAATAATGGAAACCCTAATAGGAATAGAAATAATTTCCAGGGAAGGACAGATGGTGTCCCAGACAGATCTAGAAATATTAAGCATAGACAACAGGGAAAACAAGATCCTAAGAATAATCCAAAGTACAGTAATGGGAAATTTTTCCAAGCAAACAAGAATAGTAAAAATAGGCCTCAACAGTATAGAGGAAATCCAAACAATAATAATCCAACTTCATTCAGCCCAATCACAGTCGAGCTTCGGAGATAATAGAACACAAAATAACAAGCAGGAAAAACAAAATTGCGCAAATGTTGTGGTTATTCCAACCACACAAGTCAGAATTGTAGGCGACCAAGGTATTGTTCTCATTGTAATAGGACAGGTCACCTAACACAAAATTGTTGGTTCAGAAATACCAATACTAACCATAATGCCCAAAGTAATACACCCCAAAATAATAATCAGACTCAGTGACAATTACAGAAGAGGGTAATACACGAGAAAGCTTCCTTACCAGTAGAAAATGAGAATGAAATAGTTACGGTAGGTCAGGAAGATAATTTCAAGTTTCTTTTTGAAGTAAATAAGGAGATAGTATTTTCGGTAAGGGTAAAGAAATATGCCAAGAAGATTTACCAGTATTTTCGGTAAAGGATAAAGAAATATGCCAAGAAGATTTACCTATCATCCAAACCAGAATTAATAATAAACCATGTTCATTCCTTTTAGATACAGGCAGTACAGTGAATATAATAGATAAACAAACATTAACAAAACATTTAGGCTTTGCAGATATAGAAATACAAGGTCCTGGTAGAATTATAAAAGGAATAGCCGGGAAACAAATAAAGGCGCTAGGCAATGTCACACTGGACATAGAGATTTTAGACAAAACTTTTAAGGAAGTATTTGTAGTATTAAAGAAAGGTTTATCCTACGCAAGCGCTGTTTTCATATAAGGCTAGCGGAGATGTAGAATAATTTAGATTGTGGAGAAAATAAAATAAATTTACCACGCAGAAATAGAGAAAATGTTTGTTTTCAGCTAGAAGAAGGAAAGTTTTGCATAAATCTTGATCAATTTATCTGAGACGACATCTTCTAGAAGAAGCGAACATCCAAGAAACTAAGATAGATAATAATGCTAGCACGAATATTAGCGGAATAAGTGGTAGAAATAATAACTTACAAAGAAATGTCCCTTAGCCAGGAAGGATTCTATGATAGATTGTGCACAAATAAATAATATAACAATGCAAGCCTTGATACTCAGAATTCTGAACAGAGCTTTGGCTCTGAACAAATTTACGCAGCTGAACAATTTGATTGCCCCTGAACATATTGATGCATGCGAACAAATGTATGAAGATGAATCAGAATTGATTGTACATATCTTATAATAGATGAAAATAAAGAAGAAAAATATATTAATGAAGTCCTGTTATTAGGAACAATAAATAAGGGTGAATTAAACTCAACAATACTACTGGATGAAAATTCGGATGAAACAGATGTCTGTTATTTCTCAGAGATACGAGATGACGAAGAAATATGTTAAATCAGTACTGCAGATGACCATACTGTCACATTTTGTTACTTAATAGAGAAGTAGTTTTGTACCCGCAATGTCTAACCAAAGTTTGTCTTAGGGCTAAAGCAGACGAAGACTTGCATGAAAAAGAGCGTAATGCTAACTAATGAAAACTTACCTGACTTTGTTAGTTCACGTGAAGGGTAATAAACTTGTGGAGCATACGTCCAGAATTTTTCAGACAAAAGACTAATACTAAAACCTGGTATAGAATTTTGTACAGGAATTGTAGTGAATAATCCTTTACTAACACTAAGTGAAAAAGCATTCTTCTCTAACACAGAACCGAGTTCAATTCTAAATAAAGAAGTAAATAATACAGACTTCCTCAGAATAGAGTTAAACTATTACAAATATTGGAAAAGTATAGAGATGTCATTGCCTTAGAAGGAGATAAGTTAGGCAGAACAGATACTTTTGCAACATAAGATTTTAATACAAAATGGAACTAAACCATTTTATATCCCTAACTATAAGTTACCCATCAGTCAACGACCGATCGTAGATCAGTTAATTGAAGAAATGAAACAAGATGGTGTAATAGTACCTTCTAAATCACCATATAATTCACCTCTCTTATTAGTTCCAAAGAAAGATGGCACTTGGAGAATGGTAATAGATTATCGGAAATTAAATTCACACACCATTCCAGATAGGATGCCAATGCCAGTTATAAATGATATGTTAGCTCAATTAGGTGGAGCAAAAGATATTTACGTCATTAGACTTCCTTAGTGGATATTGGCAAGTACCTTTAGACGGAAGAATCCAAGCCCTTGACAGCTTTTAGTACTCATAAGGAACATTTACAGTTTGAAGTCATGCCCTTTGGTCTTACATCAGCCCCACTAACATTTACTAGATTAATGCTCCAAATCTTAGGAGACATAGAGGATGTTTCAGTATACCTAGATGATGTGGTCATTTCTAGTAAGGACTTGGATAGTCACTTTAAGACATTAGAAACAGTGTTAGAAAGACTAAAGAACGCAGGATTAAAGATAAAGATTAAGAAATGTCAATTCATGATGAAATCATTAGAATATTTAGGACATGTCATCAGTGAAAATGGACTGCGTATGCAGGAAGGGAAAATAAAGTCAATTGTAGCATATCCAGCCCCAAGTAACTTGAAAGCCGTTAAGAATATTCTTAGGTATGGTTGGCTCCTATCGCCCTTTTATTAAGGGATTTGCCACTATAGCCAAACCATTAACAGATTTAACAAAGAAGGATGTAATTTATGAATGGAAAAGCCAGAACATGAAAGAGCTTTCCCAAAACACTCAAGGAAATGATGACAAGAAATCCAATTTTAGTATATCCAGATTTCTCAAAAGAATTTTACTTAGCCTGCGATGCTTCTAGTACAGGTGTAGGTGCAGTTTTAATGCAACAAGGAAAAACCAGAATGAGAGCAGTATATTATGCAAGTAGAGTTTTGAATGCTGCAGAAAGAAATTATAGCACTACCGAACGAGAGTGCTTAGCTCTTTATTGGGGATTACGTAAGTTTAGGCATATATTGCTAGGACATAAAGTCAATGAACTTACCGATCACAAACCTATTTGTGATCTATTTAAGAAAAGAGCATTCACAAATAATATGAAGTTTAACAGATGGTTCATAAGTGTATTAGAATTTGCCCCAGAATTTAGATATATCCCAGGAAGATATAACACTATTGCAGATGCTTTGTCAAGGTCGCAAGAAGAAAACGAGAGAAACAAACAATCACAACTAATACTTTCTGTTTTAGTTGTCAGATCATAGATCTAGATTTAGAAAGAGTTCAGATCGAACAGCAAAAAGATGCTAACATTAGAAAAATAGTGGGTAAATTAATGCAAAATGAGGATGATCAGTCTGAATTTCAGTTAATTAATGGAATTCTATATAAAACATCAGATGAACCGAATGCTTGTTCACGATTGTATGTACCTAACACACTAACCAAAGAAGTATTAGAACTAACACACTCTTACAAGTTGTCAGGACATCCTGGAATAAAGAAAACATGTAGAACAGTCACTAGAAACTATTTTTGGCCGAATTGCAATGAAGAAGCTAAAAGATTTGTTGAAAATTGTCATATCTGTAACGTACACAAGGGTAACGTTAATGTAAAAGCCCCTCTTGAGAAATATCCATCAGAATTAACTCCTTTTCAAGTAGTTTCAATGGATTTTGTAGGTCCATTTCCAAACACAACTAGAGGTAATCGTCAGATTTTAGTTTTCATAGATTACTTGACTAGATATGTTTGAGATCATTCCAGTCAGAAACAGAGAAGCAACTACTGTAGCAGAAGCTCTGAAATCTAGAATAATAACTAGACATTCATGCCCTCAAACATTATTATCTGATAATGCAGGAGAATTTACTAGTGACATTTTGAAGAAATTGTGTGAGTTTTATGAAATTAACAAGTGTCAGGTTACAGCTTATAAACCAAGCTCTAATGGAGCAGTAGAGAGAACAAATCGTAAGATAAAGGATGTACTGAAAACTTTAGTAACTCCACAGACTGAAGATTGGGACTTAATACTTGAAGACGTACAGTTCACTATTAATAACACTGTAAATGAATCTGTTGGGGAACCCCACATCACTTTTCTGGTTATATAGGTTACTCAGAAAAGAATGCCCAATACCTTATTAGGGACGAAGCGTCCCCACCAAGACATAACTTATAATTCGAAGACTACGTTGCATGGAAAAAAACAAGACGGACTTTCGAGACCGTAAAAGGCACAAGGGCTCGATTGAAGGAGTTACATCAAAAGTCTAGTAAGTATTACAATAAGCAATCAACAGTCCCAGAATTAAAAATAGGTCAACAAGTATATGTGCTTAATCACAAAGTTGAAGGACCTAATGTTAAAGTAAGTCCTAAATTTCAAGGTCCATATAGAGTTATAGAAAGATTAAAGTTAAATAAGTTTAAGCTAATGCATGAATCAACTTTAAGTGAAACTGTTGCCACATTGGAACCATATTAAAATAGTACATTCCGACATTTGGTCAGAAGAACATTTAAAGAATTTTAAAGATTTAAAGGAGTCAAGTAGTAAGGAAAACAGTAACGTAAATGATTCCCATACTTCATCAGCATTAGTGACTCCGAGATACAATCTAAGGAAAAGATAGGACCAAGTGCAACAGGTCAATAACATTGTTGTATAAGGTTTACTGCTTAGAATATATTTGCAGGAAATGGATTACTCTATGGCTCATGGTGAGCGATATCTGCATCTCCCTCTTGCAAATCAAGAAGGGAGCAATCCTAAAAGAACATGGTCATGTAAAGATGATACACGACATAGCGGTTGTAACCATCAACATTACAACAGTAGAAGAACAGCAACAAGAGCTTCATAGTTTAATGGCTAACATTGAAAGTCTCATGTCTAATAACCAAAACAATTCTATTCTTTTAAAGCTTAGGGAAGATATTAGTCAAGTGTTACCCAAGAGGGTTAACAAAAGATCGTTGTTACCGTTTATAGGCACAGCCTTAAACACTTTGTTTGGTGTAGCTATGATGGTGATGTAGATAAAGATAGGGCTAGAATAGAAAAATTAGAGTTATGGGCCGCGGAACGAGGTACCATCATGACTAAGGTCATTGATGCAACTAACAAGAACCAGGATTTGATTGTTAAACTAAAGGACTTTGTAAACAATATGGCTCAGAATATTACTACAGAGATAAATGACTTAAACAAGTCACAGTATGTAACTCAGTTATTATTTGAAACAGAAACCTTTTTGTTGAATCATAAGGAATTGATAAATGCAGTAATGTTAGCCGCTAAAAACATTTTATCACCATACCTCATCAGTCCTAGTGAGTTGCACCTTGTAATTGAAAAATGTATGTTAGATCATCACTTCAAAACCGCTGGTGCAAGATGTTCTTACTTGCTATAGCTTGATTAGTGTAAAAAGGTTTGTGATCACATTGTGTTGGTGATCCCATTCAACAATAATGAAGTTAATAACTTAATTTCCATTTACCCTTTCCCAATGCTAGTAAACAACAAGTCAATTGTTTTGAACCAAGGCATAGTACATTTTGCATTGCAACAAAATTCACTGCTGTTTGTGAAATTAAGTGAAAAAGATTTTGATGATTGATATCATGCTAGAAACTAATGAGTTTGTTTGTAATATACAGGGTTTTTATCAGCCACATTAACAAGTTTGTATTGCATGATGATTTGATTAATGACAGGAATGGTGAGAATAACTGTGAGTATATCCCTTACAGTCCTGATTTCAAAGCTCAAATTTTGTATGATGAAATGGTAGTGTTTTCACAGAATCAAGTAACAGCTAAGGTCACTTGTAGGAATAATCAATCTCAGATAATATTTAACAACATAAAATCCTTTGTGACATCTTGTGAAGTAGTTATTTTGAATTATTTGTACTACAAGCCTACCATTTTTGCTTCTTATACCTTAAATTTATCTAGCCATATCAATAATTTGATAATGTCAAGGATTTCAAATTATCCAAACTTGAATTAGAGTCATTTGACAAGCTTGAAGCAGCTAATCAATTTTTCCATATGTACAAGACTGACATTTCCCCTATCATGTCCATGATAAATATTGTTTTGTTGGCACTCACCATAGTTGCTTTCATATGTATTGTCAGAGTGTTAGTTGTTAACAAACTCAACACCATTAAGTCTTTACTGAAAAATTTGCCTTCAAGTAACTAATATACTAGCATTATTGTATATATATATAACCATTTTTGATTTATTTCAACATTGTATTTTATTATGTATAATCATTTTTATAATTTTAGGCATTGAGGTCACTGCCAGTAGGTGGCCGAGTGTTGTTAGGAAACAATAAGAGTCTGTCTAGAAATAGCTAGGGAAAACTTAGTTAGGAAAACCACTGGTAGAATATATATAGTGAAAGTAGAGTGATGAAGGATCTACCAGAAGTAAAGGTAGAAAAAGGAGTAGATGTGTACAGCATAAGTCTGCACGAATAGCAGTTTCGTAAACCAAGACCAAACATTGGCACTTGTTTACGAAAAACAGTAAGGTGCTAACCTCACCAGAAAAGTTGAACTTTGACTCCTTCAGTGGGTGGTTACCGTCGAGGGACGAAACCAATCAGATGAATCTAGAGGTGGCACCGGAAGTAATGATGGGGGGGGGGGGGAGCCATTCATGAAGAAGTAGGAGGTGTCCTAAAGGACACCTGAGGAGGAGCTAGAAGAAGTAGTTAGGTCAAAACTTCATTTGAAGTGCCAGACAAGTTCAGTTCAGAACCAGACCTCATACGGGAAGGCTGCGTTCCTTCTCACTCTGTTCCAAGTGTAGTGTAAAGTGTGTAACTGTGCTTATTCAATTATAAGTAATTTTTATAAAAGTGGTGTTTAACTTGCCCAGAGTCCCGGGTCGTTTCCCATATAAGAACAACGAATCAAACTCCTGAGAGACATAGCCAAAACTAAATAAATACATTACCTGTTCCTATGAGAAAAGAAACTCAACCGTAACAAGTGATAAATGAAGGTTAGCCCATATAACAGATAACCTTTCAAACATTACCCGTAACAAAGAAGTGAACCAGAAGAAGAAGAATAAGAACTCGTAGTACGCCACGCAACATAACAAAGAGAAATAAAAATAAAGACTAACCACAAAAGTAAGTAGGCACAACAAATATACCTCCAATTATAACTCCAAATATATATCTCAATTCTCCAGGGAATAACTCAGTGTTATAGTCAAAAACTATAAAACTCTCTCCGTTAAGCATAATTGCTAAAAAGGGCAAAAACTCGGCAAATAAAAAACTATCTAGAAAATTCTAGAAATAATCACCAATGTGCCACAACTATTATAACAGAGACTCCAAATTCACAGTGTCTTAGCCAAGACTTCTCCATATGTACTACGACATAGGCCACTAGAAAACTTAACCAAGTTTCCTATCTCTACAAAGTTGTCACAAGTACAACAAATGTATTGTGCAAGAAAAACTCACAATTTCTGGCAACACAAATAAATCCAGAGAAAAAAATGTAGTGCCATTACGTATGCATTCAAAACTATGCAAGAATTCTCCCGTAAATCTCACTGCAGCATCAAATAGCTGAAACACAAACACATTCCCGAACAATAACTCTAAGTCACGAACTGAGATATTAAAAAATATTCTCACCAACTGGAGAGGAAAAAATAAATTCAAATTCACCCTTGATAAAAAAAAAACTTGTCAGCGATGGCTAACTTCCAAAAAAGGAGAAAAGAAAAATCAACGGCATTATTAACTATCTCTCGTAACTCACTAGATGTCAAGCAATTATCTGCTGAACTCATAAAAAAAAAGAAAAAAAACAAAACTAATGTGTTGTTTAGTTCCTCCCATATTCAAAAAAAGATTTCACCACCCTTGATAGCATTAAAACGCCCACGTATTAGTATATATATATATATATATATATATATATATATATATATATATATATTATTATATATATATATATATAGATATATATAAAATATAAAATCAGTATCAGAAGTATCATTATCACAAAATAACCAAAATTCGCTATCATCAAAACTCACAGTATCAGTACAAAAAAAATATCACCAATGTTAATGCTTATCCATTCTCCAAAAATTCAACACAAGTTCAGCAAGATTCAACACAATTCACCAAGATTCAGTCAGATTCATCAAGATTCAGCAAAACTCTTCCTCCATGAAACTGAAATATTCTCCAAAGTTACAAAAACTCAACAAATAATTAACACCAAGATTTTCTACCATTAATTCATTTTAATAATTCTCCATGAATAATTATCTGTAATAATTATAAAATAATCTCTCATGAAATATCTCAAATCTCTCGCAAAACAAAGTCTCCCGTAATGATAATTATACTTAAGCAACCCTCCCGTGACACATCTCAAGTATGATAATTATTAATAACAATAATAATAACTCTCCATAGCAACAAATCTCTTGCAAAGATCTCAAGTAAGGGTGAATTCAAATAGCTTACACTAGTATTGCTGAACATTATGACACACAATTTCTCGAGATGCAACACCATTGCCACA
>NC_087202.1:57990335-57991614 GCF_015104395.2 Macrobrachium nipponense | reverse complement strand
TAAATTTAAGTGTTGGTTTGTTTAAACTCGATGCCTTCATAATTAAAAAAGTTGTTGATAAAATAAGCTACAAAGTTATATATTTGCAGTTTCATACATGTTTTTGGACTTTATATGGTTAAGCTTCCGTTTTTCTTGTTTAAATGTATGGTTTTAGTTTGTGACCGCGTGATCTCGGCTCATCCTAGATTATCTCTTTGATTTTTACCCTTTTGACAATTAACCATCTGATATTCTTGATCTTTGCGTTTACCTAGTAACCTCCTTTCCAACTATAATTTCCTTTGTACCTCGACAATGCCTCAATAAAAGACGGTACGGACTGCTGCCTATCATTTTTCTGTGGTATTCATACACACACACACACACACACACACACACACATATATATATAATATATATAATATATATATTATAATATTATATATAATATAATATTATATATATAATAATATTATATAGATATATATGTATGCGTGTGTGTGTGTGTGTGTGTATAAACAAAGTTACAGCCACGAACGATAATTAAACACTGGATATGCTAATTTTCCTTCGTGACTGTAACTTTGTTCGTATAATCATCCCTTTTTTTGTTATTTCTTAGTGATTTAAAATCAAATATATATATATATATATATATATATATATATATATATATATATATATATATATATATTATATATATATATATATATATGAGTGATACGTGTATTGAAGTAAGGAGTTACTCCAGATAGGAACGATTGCGCTTTGAATACATGACAGATAACAAATGCTCGCATTTCAACCGATCAAGATTGGAAGGAGTTTGGGTGTGAGGAGTTATCGACCCTATTCATCGTTGCCAGATTGATGAAAAGGAGGCGCTTCGATTTAGGGTGAAAGGGAAGTCAGGACGAAGACAGAAGCAAATGGAGACAGACGTTTGACGCTCCTTCCTGGCCCACTTTGATTGGGGTCACTTCCATTTTAGGGCGTCATTTTCAAGACGTACCTCTCGCAGTAACAGCATCACTCGTCGAATTTCCTCAGTAATACGAAAGCTTTGGTTTTCTTCAGCAGGTTGAATTTTATATCCCCATGTTGTTATGTCCGGTTATGATTTTTTGTCACGGTTATTATTCAGGGTGATTTTTGTATGGGTTATTAGCTCAAGCTGCCTTTATCGTCATCACGCGTATAAAAACCATTCTCACTCAAAATCATCTTGTTGTTGGTATTTGCTGATGAGAATTTGAAGAGTATAAGTTTGTTCCTTTTGTTTTTCGCGTCAAAGAGC
>NC_087202.1:57942835-57985335 GCF_015104395.2 Macrobrachium nipponense | reverse complement strand
TTTCCACTCTTTATTCATTTGTTCTTCTCTTCGGAACCAACTGATTCTCATCATGTAGTATTTCTCTGCAACTTCATTTTGTTTAACCTACTGACTGATATTATTATGGAAGTGTTTTTTAACTGACGATTCGAGAAACTAACGAATATCTTCTATAGAATCTATTCTAAATGAGTATTTGGAAGCTTTTCAACAAGTATGTTAGTATATCACATCTCATGTAGGGGTAGCCAATCGTTTAGTGGTATCCCAATCATTATAAGCTCTGTTGAAACACTCGATACAACACTGCTTAAGTTCGGTTGTGGGGTTAAGGGATACGCCTTAATTTTACTTAGAGGCCAAGTAAAATAAAATGAAATCTTAAATAGTGAGTATGTTGAATAGTTGTTTTACTGCAATCCTTAAGCGACCAAAAGAGCAGTAAACGCCCTGTCATTCAAGTTTCCTTGCCGCTGCATGCTGCTCATTTCCATTTTGGCAAGACGCACGAGCCTTGAATAAATAAAAGCAGCCGCTTGAAAATAATGCCTCTCGGCGCTTCTCTGTCCTCGCCAGCGCGATCACCTCATGTTTACAGCCTCCTTTTTCTGGCTCCTCTTCCTTCGCCATACACTCCCCGGCACCTACACGTTGGCGTGATCATATTTGGGAAATTATAGCAAGAGACATTGCATGGGTGTTAGCTTGCATTGTTTATGCAAATGCCCTTTGGTGTTAAGTTGTTTTTTTCTGGCGGGCCTCCTTTGTGTAGTATATGCTGTTCTATGGGGGGGGGGGGGGAGTGTAATGTCTGTTGTAGGAGGACAGACGAAAATTGAATTTGCCGTATTTATGATTTATTCTCTCGTGTTAAAGCACCCAATGCATGTAGATTTAATTTAATGTTCCAGTATGTTTAGTTTTGCGGACATTTATTTCGAGGAGAAAATTTAGGTTTCAACATTTGTACTCAGATATTTTAAATTTAATCTTATTTTCGTTATTTTCAAATACTCTCTTCGACTTGGGAGTTGCAGCATTTCGTGAACAATCAGACTCAACGGGAGATATGGTCAAGTCCCAGAAATACACTTGTATATGGTTAGTTTCTATTTCTTTTTTATACTCCCTCATATTCTATCTGTATGTCTTTGATGTGTCAGCTAGATAATGGTACACTCATTTTCATTCTCAAGCTAGAAAGCTTCCTTTTATCTCCGATATTCTGTGTGTGTGTGTGAGAGAAGAGAGGAGAGAGGAGAGAGAGAGAGAGAGAGAGAGAGAGAGAGATTGGAGAGAGAGAGAATGAAGAAGCAAAGAACAAACCTCATATGGTTATTGTTGTTTTTACCTGGCTCTCTTCGGTATTCTGTCTGTGAAGTTTCTTATGTTTATTTAGTATCTTGAGAGTTTTTGACCCTATCTCATCATTTATGAATACTTTGCTTATGCTTTCTAACGCATTTCTATAATGTTTTCCCCTGCTTCATTTTGGATGTCTCCGATTTATCATTGTCTTTTCAATTTTGTTTTAACTTTTAAGTGTGAAATTTTGTAAATTCCTAGTTTGTTATCATCACTGTATGTAACGAAAATCCCTGTCTGTATTCGTTTTCTTGTTAGCCTTCAACATTAATTGTCGTGCGTTTCGTAGAGATTTTCTTCTCTGCTTCTGTCGGTAATCCATTTATATGGAAATATATGTATGTATTTATGTGCCACATACACTTTGAAATGCACTGAGCAATTTCAACCAATCTTTGTATACATATGAGTATAGTGTGACAAAGTGCCAAGTATCTGGTTACTACACTCACCATTCATTAATTGTTACCTCACAACAGCCAGACACCTGAACCCTCATCAAAGGTGCTAAACGACTGAATACTCTAAAGGCAACAGTGCTCCCATAACAACTTACCAGTACTGCAGAAAATTAATTAAAGGGCATCACTCCATCACCCTGATTTCAGAAGTTTAAGTACTTCCCTGGTTCTAAGTCACTTCAAGTTAATTGAAGGAAAACAGATCAATTACCACTCTATGTTTCTACCTAAACTAATCATAATTAAATACTGGTGTAAAATAAACAAAACACTTATAAAAATTTTAAATACAAAAATTTATTATTAAACTCAAAACTTATAACTGAAATTCACAATATCAGGGAAAATTACTGTTACTTAAAAACAAAGTAAAGTTTAATTAATTCTTGAATCAATTAAGTAAAATTAAATCAAAATTAATTTATCACAAAATTCAAGAAAATTAATTCAATTGAAATTCAAAAGTGTTAGGCAATAATTAAAATTTGGAAAATAATTCACAAGTGCTAAACAACAATAAAACTTGAAAAGAATTCTAAGTAAATGCAAATTAATTCACAAGTGTTAAATTTAATTAATTGTGCAACGATTAAGTAATGAAAATAACTAAGTTAATTAAATTGTGAATGCAAATAAAAACACGGAAAAATGTGGAAAATACCAAAATTGCAAAAGTATTAATCGCACAGAATATAAAATAAAAACACACACTTCAATAAAAAAAAATGAATAAATGCACTTCAAATGAAACAAACACAAAACACAAAAATTTGCAATGTGTAGAAACGTAAATCTTTTCACTCAAACTATTGTAACTATTAGTTATTAGTTCTCTAAACCATCGTAACCATCAGTTATTAGTTTCTTACCAAGCCACTGACTATTAGTTATTAGTTGCAACTAATAAAAATATAACACACTTTACCTTCTTGGTATACCAATTTCTTTCTTTCTTTGCTGCAGCTTGCTTCACACTAACAAAAACAGGTGCCGTTACACACAATGTTTGTTCAGATTCCACAAAAACACTAAATAACACTAAATAAACTCTTAAGAAATATCAAATGTGAAATCTACAAGTTACGAGTGACCATTTTACGTTACGTTAATATCAATTAAGGCGAGGCAGAGAGAGAGAGAGAGAGAGAGAGAGAGAGAGAGAGAGAGAGAGAGAGAGAGAGAGATGTCTGAAGGGAACGCAGTTCTAAGATGCAATGAAATTCTCTTCCCTACAGAAGCTGGACAGTGGAGATGACACAAAACGTTTTGGGACACAATTCTTCCAGAAGCTTCGAAAAATTACGTAACTTTACAGAGAAACTGTGAAATCTGCACGTGGTTTTGGCAACGAAATACACGTACGAAACGAGTATACATTCATGTACGTATCAGCACAATAAAGACACGCACCCAATCGAAACAAACTCGAGCAAAAGTCCCTATCAGACGTGATGACAGAATTCCCAAAACACAACGGAGACCTTGATGTCTAATCAAACGTGTTGACAGGTTTTGAAAAACAACTCTGGCTTCGAACGAACAAAGATAATCTCTCTCTCTTTTTCTTTATTGTGTTATATATTCTTTTTATAATTATGTTATGCGAAATCTGAACACACATTTTAAACATCCTATCTCTAAGCTAGCTAGGAATCTGAAAAAATGTTGCCAAACTCTACATAACATTTTATACAGTCTAATAGGGGATATATGCGTTTTGAAAGTAGCAATATATAATAATAGTTATATATATAAAACCATTATATCTGCTGTTTTCCTCCTTAACATCATCGAATAAGCAAATGACTTATAAAAATGTATATGAATTTTACACTTATACACCATCAGTAAAAACTGTTGACAGAGAAATTTTAAAGAGCCATTTCATATAATGGACCCTCCTATCGACTTGTTGCTGACCTTCAGATAAGTATCTTGAAAATTTAACAAGAGTGTACGTACGTGCACCTGTGCTTTCCAAAGGGAATAAATTATATACTGTTCATGTAAGCACAGGACGTTTAAACCAGTTAAAGAAGCATACAAGTGAAAACCTTTGCTGGGTATTTCTCTTTTCCTGTTTGGTCATCGTATCAAAGAAACTCAGCGATTTTCCGGATGCTCTCATCCAATTAGTGAAAGGTACAAATAAGTCTTTGACCTCGTTCGCTTCGGATTTTGTCGCGTCCTGGATTATGGAGATTTTATGGCCTAGATTTTAAGCTGGGTGTATCTTTTCTCTCTTGAATTTTATTATTTCGAGTTGGGAATCGTTTAAGATGTGTGTGGTATCTATCAATCTTTTCATGTTGAATTTGGAATGTCTAATATTGAATTGCCATTTTAGAATTATGTAGTTGTTCACGTGCTGCAACTGTAACGCTCTCATTTTAGAATAAATTTTGCTATGATCGGTGTATGTCCTCATTCCGTTAAGTGGTCTTAACTTTACATAATTTTGATTAGGTTTTAGAAGAATCACATACTAACTTGAATTGTGTATAATTTTAGTAGTTTTTAAAAATTCTTTAAGAATTTTAAGTATGAAGTTAAACCCACCATAAATTGTAATGTTGATATTTCATGAAGAATACTTTTAAATGTCAACGACTGTTATTATTATTGGTAATATTATTTATCGTACTAGTCGTATTAATATAATAACTGCCTTCATTTTAGGCAACTGTTTCATCTAGACCAAATGTTATGTAATATCTACATGTGTTTTGCCTCAGAGGATTTGTGATGTGTAATAATGACCATCGTCCAGCGTTTTTGTACCAGAATTCCTTCAAATATCTGTTTCGTGTCATGTCTAAATTCCCTACAACCTACAGAGCATCATTTATGTGAATAATGCTCCTCCATCCATCTCTGTCGTTAAGGTCATAGTCTGTTATCCAGCTTCTAGACACTACGTCTCTCTGTTACTTATTTATGTGTACCAAGTTTCTCCTAAGGCTCCCCAGTCAAGAATGTAACCATATTGTTATCGCAATTCCTCAGGATCACCTCCATTTTCTCAGTATATACAAGTCTCCACTGCGTACACAATAGGACTGTCTGTGCTCCATTTATTGCCTTGTATTTTCAATTTTAATTAATATATCGACGTTTATTAACGAATATTCTGTAGATTATGTAGTGGGTTGGACTTTTATCCTCTAAGAGTGCTTGATATATTTTTTTTCAACATTAACCCCTTCCTCCCAATGATAGGTGGTTCCAGAGGATACACAACTCTTTGGTCAGTGCCACATTTTATATGTATGTATGTATGTATGTATGTATGTATGTATGTATGTATGATGTATATATATAATATATATATATATATATATATATATATAATATATATATATATATATATATATATATATGTATATAGTTCATTTTCCTTTTAGATAACAGTTCATATACCGTTTCTGATGGAAGTGACATTACAGACAGTTCTGTGCGCATTACAAGGGGGTCTGTCTATATACAAATATGTACACACACACACACACACACACACTTATATATATATATATATATATATATATATATATATATATATATATATATATATATATATATATATATATATATAAGTGTGTGTGTGTGTGTGTATCCATGTACATATTTGAATATAAACAGACCCTTGTAATGCGCACAGAACTGTCTGTAATGTCACTTCCATCAGAAACGGTATATGAACTGTTATCTAAAAGGAAAATGAACTCTTCATTAATCAGTAAAATAAGAATACTTAAACCTTAGAATGTGGCATTTTAAAAAATGTGTGATATAAATCCGAACACCCTTTAGTCGCCATTGCAAGGAGTGGAGGCCATTAGCAAAGAAACGCATATTTTACGATAAAAAAAACAAGCGAATAGGATGAAAAATGAATTCGTAGGTAACAGTTTTTGCAAATTTGTGTTTATCGCCTAATTGACAAGGCAATCAGGTCTTCAATTTCGATCCAATTTTTATTGCATCAAAATAGTGCTTGAATTGTGCTTCCGGCCAAAATGGATAGTTCATTTTTTTCAGGGAATAGTAAAGATTAGTTTGTGAAATCGTTTGAGACCAGTTATAGTACCCTCCTTAGGGTTTCTTCTCTTCCTCTTGCATTTGGAATGCTTCCTCTGCAGATGGCAGAGAAACTCTGAGAACCATAAGGACATGGGATTTAGGGACAAAGCCGAATCTAAACCGTAAAGCCTCTCCAGATTTATGGGTTTTGTATAGCTTAGTCCTCTCCCTCTCGTTGTTATATGTTTTTGCCAAGATTTATGACCTTTCTGCCTCTGTCATCTCTGCTCACGGAATTATTTTTCATTTTTAATCCCTATTTGTTTCATAACAACTCTGCTGCTGCGTATACTTTGTTATGTCTGCTCGTCTTATAGTTCTGATTATGCTTGCACCTCCTTTTATTTCTGTGTCACGCTGAGAGAGAGAGAGAGAGAGAGAGAGAGAGAGAGAGAGAGAGAGAGAGAGAGAGAAGAGAGAGAGAGAGAGAGAGAGAGACTGCGTCAGTAATTTTGTCAGTCACAATTCTGTACTTTCAAATATTAGCCCACAGATAGCCAATTATTTTCGAATTCACTTTACCTTCGAAATAACTTATATTTTGAGGGAAGTAGATATATTTGCACATCCCCTGACATGGACTATGCCTTTGAGGATTAGTACAAGGAGTTCGTAACCATCTAGAGAGTTTAGAAATTAATTAGACTCTTCAATAAAAACTAAATTCCTGTACCTAGAATCAAACACGAACTCATCTCAAGAGTGATTGTTTATAAACTCCATCCCGAGTTCAATTCTTGCGTTAAGGTTATTGAGAGTATTCATAATTAGAACTTGCAATCAAGTCGATGTATGACTTTACACTTCTGAAATTATCTAATTTGAATTAGGCTACGGGTGCAGAATGTTTTTTTTCTTTTTAATTGAGTAATGAACATCATAAAATTATATCTGATGGTTCAAATACCTCGCTTTTCCGGGGCAATAAATTTTTGAGAATTTAGTTTATCCCATCTGTATGAAGAGGAGATGAATTTGCCATGTCGAACGTCTAATCGATTTGGTTTTTCACTGTTTTAGCTCTCTGTAAAAGAAACTATTGAGATAACTTTGTCTGTCCGCCCTCAGATTTTCAGAACTGCTGAGACTAGAGAGCTGCAAATTGGTATGTTGATCATCCATCCTCCACTCATCAACTATACTAAATTGCAGCCCTCTAGCCTCTGCAGCTTTTTGTTTTTTCAAGGCTAAATTTAGCCATTATCGTGCGTCCGGCAAGGATATAGGACAGGCAACCACCGGGTTGTAGTTAAAGTTCCATGGGCCGTGGCTCATATAGTATTATACCGAGACCACCGAAAGATAGATCTATTTTCGGTGGCCTCGATTATACGATGTACAGAAAACTTGATTCCACCGAAGTTTCTTCGGCGTCTTTTTTACTCGTTTTGCGTTGTCTTCGATTGAAGGGTTTGGAATGTGCTACGTATGTGTGGATTTTTTAAGCAAAGAGAGAGAGGAGAGAGAGAGAGAGAGAGAGAGAGAGAGAGAGAGAGAGAGACTAAGTAGACGAAGAAAGAGCGGGAAGATCAGGAGAGCCAAGGATGTGGAAGGATTTTCAAGCAACCTTTTAGAGGAAAGTCTTATCTGTGGTAAAGGAGAAGCAATTTGTCTCGATGCATTTTTAGCCTTTTCTCCCCCTCCAGACAACCATCTTATTTTTACCATTTTCTCCTTATCATCCACGTCCCATTCTATTGCCTGGATTCTGGCAATTGTTTCTTATATATCATATTTCAATATATGTTTGATGCTTTCCATATATATATATATTATATATATATATATTTATATATAATATAAACTTATATATATATATATATATATATATATATATATATATATTATATATATATATAATATGATATATTAAACATAGTATTCATATATATATATATATATATATATATAATATATATATATATATAAATATATATATATATATATATATATATGTATATGGATATATAATGTATATATATATATATTATATATATATATATAATCATATAATATGATATATATAATATATATATATATATAATATATATATATATATTATATATATATATATAATATATATATATATATATATATATATATATATATATAGTTATATATATTGTATTGTAAATTTGAATAGTTTAACTTCACCGCTTTTTCTTTTAAAAGAATAAATTATAATTTTTACTGTTCTGTTCATTATTGTTAACAATGTTGTGTATTTTAAGTGAGGTCACTCCTTTGGTATTTATAAAAGAAAAAATTCTTGGCAGTGTATTTTGGTGACTACATCAATCCAGTCCTCGTAGTTGTGGAGGAAAACATAAAAGATGCTGCTTATTTGGTTAGTCAGCCCGACTACTTATTCCTTACATTGAAATGTTTCATTACATATTTATGTTAACGTAGTTATACCAGGTACTCTGTAACGCTTTATTATATTTACTAATAATATAGCAAAATTTTCATATTCATTTTTTCATTTTGTCGCTGTTTGTGCCCTTGGTATTATTATTGCCGTTTATTACCATCTATCATTCTCATCTCCCAGTTACCTTACAAAAAGATATACTTCACCAGCCTGTCTCTTCTGTTAAGCTGGCATCGGGTTTATCCTGCTGGGGTTAGCGGGCTCTTCAGTCCGCTTGGGTACTGCCCATACACGCAGATGACTTGCTCTAGCGTATTTTGAGAGGGCAGAGTTAATATGCAGTGGCCGTGCTCCGTTCAGTCATGTAGTGTCCTGATATAGAGAATATTTTTAAAACATGGCACCAAGTAAAAGGAAGGCAAGTGCAATAATGATAGTAGCACTCCTGCAAGACGTATACGAGCATGGAATATGCAAGTAAAATCGTAAATTATGGGGGAAACCATGGCTAAGAAAGAGAGGTTTTATCATATGACTTTATTAAAAGAATTAAAGGAAAATAAACGGGAAGATTATAGAAATTATTTAAGAATGACTGCTGATGTCTTAGGAAACCTTTTATTCCTTATGTCTCCAAAAATTACAAAGAAAGATAAAAGGAAAGGTTAATTGCAACATTAAGGTTCTTAGCAACGTTTCTTGGTCTGCTATAAAGAGCAATAAATCAAAATACCAAGACTCAGGCAAATATAGTTCATAGGGCAAAATTGAAGACTACTACTGCGAGGGTTAAAACTGTAGACTACGACGGCGGAGGGCAAAACTGCAGACTACTACCGCGAGGGCAAACCTGCAGACTACTACCACGGGGGGCAAAACTGCAGACTACTATCTCAGTGGGGTACAACTGTAGACAACCACCGTGGGGGATAAAACTGCAGAATACTACCGCAATAGCCAAAACTGCAGACTACTACCGCAAGGAGCAAAACTGCAGTTTACTACTGCGGGGAGTAAAACTGCAGACTAATACTACTGCAGGAGGCTAAACTGTAGACTACTACCATGGGGATAAAACTGTAGACTACTACCATGGGGATAAAACTGTAGACTACTACCATGGGGATAAAAACTGTGACTACTACCATGGGGATAAAACTGTAGACTACTACCATGGGATAAAACTGTAGACTACTACCATGGGGGATAAAAACTGTAGACTACTACCAGGGGATAAAACTGTAGACTACTACCATGGGGATAAAACTGTAGACTACTACCATGGGGATAAAAACTGTAGCTACTACCATGGGGATAAAACTGTAGACCTACTACCATGGGGATAAAACTGTAGACTACTACCATGGGGATAAAACTGTAGACTACTACCATGGGGATAAAACTGTAGACTACTACCATGGGGATAAAACTGTAGACTACTACCATGGGGATAAAACTGTAGACTACTACCATGGGGATAAAACTGTAGACTACTACCATGGGGGATAAAACTGTAGACTACTACCATGGGATAAAATGTAGACTACTACCTGGGGGTAAAACTGTAGACTACTAACCATAGGGTAAAATAAAACTGTAGACTACTACCATGGGGATAAAACTGTAGACTACTACCATGGGGATAAAACTGTAGACTACTACCATGGGGATAAAACTGTAGACTACTACCATGGGGGAATAAAAAACTGTAGACTAGACCATGGGGATAAAACTGTAGACTACTACCATGGGGATAAAACTGTAGATACTACCATGGGGATAAAACTGTAGACTACTACCATGGGGATAAAACTGTTAGACTACTACCATGGGGATAAACTGTAGATACTACCATGGGGATAAAACTGTAGACTACTACCATGGGGATAAAACTGTAGACTACTACCATAGGGGGTAAAAACTGTAGACTACTACCATAGGGGGTAAAACTGTAGACTACTACCATGGGGATAAAACTGTAGATACTACCATGGGATAAAACTGTAACTACTACCAGGGGATAAAACTGTAGACTACTACCATGGGGATAAAACTGTAGACTACTACCATGGGGATAAAACTGTAGACTACTACCATGGGGATAAAACTGTAGACTACTACCATGGGGATAAAACTGTAGACTACTACCATGGATAAAACTGTAGCTACTACCATGGGGATAAACTGTAGACTACTACCATGGGGATAAAACTGTAGACTACTACCATAGGGGGTAAAACTGCAGATTACTACTGCGAGAGGCAAAATTGCAGACTACTACTACTGCGGGAGGCTAAACTGTATGCTATTACTGTGGGGGTAAAACTGCAGACTACAGCTACCGCGGGGTTTGCGGGGTGGTAACACTGCAGACTACTACTACTGTGAGAGGCAAAACTGCAGACTGCTACCGTGGGGGGCAAAACTGCAGACTACTGAAAGGTAAGCAATAAAATACTGGCAGAATAGGTGGTCAACCCAGTCGACTGGTGGGGGATAATGCCAGTCTTAGCTAGACTGACCTGTCTGGTTGAAAATGTTGAAAAGATGAGAGGACTGGCTAGTCTTGTTGGGTTTGTAATTTTTACTCCCCATGCACGATAAAGATTGGCCAGTTCATGCCAATCATGGTCAAATCAGCGTGTCAGTCCTTTACGTGTATGGCTTGCTTTAGAATTTAGAGGCACGGCTCTCCATGGCTTTCGATGACGCCATTGGCTCTTGTCACCCTACTGCTGAGGATCTCTCTTCTGACGAAAGTATTTAGGTTATTTGCTAAGCTGTGATCCCATAGTAAGTCTCTTTACTGAAGTTACCAGGAGGATCAATTGTTGTAATCTTTTTTTTTCTACAAAAAACAGTAGTTTGGTCTGTCTGTCTGTTGTCTGAAAGCACTTTTCACCGGTGTGGAATCCCATGCAAGAGCTTAACAGCTGATGGACCAATTTATTAGCCTTAGCGGTTAAAGAGGGGCGAAGGAGAGAGGGTCTTTCCCTGCTCAGTGACTACTTAACTAACAAGACCAAGCCATTTTCAAATCATTGGCGAATGTGGTAAAATACGGGTGAAAATTGCATCTAGGAAAACTACTGCTCGGTTGGTAGTTTACAGTAAACATTGAATTTTGAATTCATACGTTTTGACAAGTAGGGCAGGTACAACAACTTAGAAAATAACAAGAAAAGGAAGTGAAAAGTTCGTGTGTTAGCTCAGCAAAAAAAAAATAAAATAAAATAAAGCTGGTGTTAGATAACTGTTACTTTAGAGTACAGTCACATCGTCTGGGGCCTTGGCACCCGGCCTCAACGCCCGGGTACCGGGCCCCACTAACTTGTTGTAAACAAATATTATTACCAACATTAGTTTATCTCTCTCTCTCTCTCTCTCTCTCTCTCTCTCTCTCTCTCGGTTGTTTGTAAGTTTTTTTCCTTTTTTTGCTTATACCATTTGAACTGCTTTCCTACCCACAGAAGAAAGGCAACCCAATATTCCCCATGCATGCAGTGCCCCTACATTGTGCTTGCAAAATGTTTCTGTTCTCCCTCGCACCTTTGCAAGAAAAAAAAGTATCCCAGTGATGATATGGACGCAGGTAGCTTGACTTACTGAATAATCGTTGGTGATGAGCTTGCATTCGATTAGCTTCAACATTAAAAAAAAAATAAGTAAAAATATGCACTGTATTAAATGTATATGTTTATGTATATATATATATATATATATATATATATATATATATATATATATATATATATATATATAAATACACAAATACATATATATACAAATACATATATATCCATAATAATCTCATAAATTCACGATTTTCTCAAACTTCTTACTATAAAGCCTTAACTGTAACAGAACAAAATTCAGCACGTTTCAATGATTTAGTTTTCAAACAATAATCAGTTAACAAAAGAAATAAACAAATATGGCGAGAGAGAGGGCGATTCACTAATAAATTCAGTTTCTGCTAGTTTCATAAACCCTAAAAACTTCTGTCCGAATCATTTTGGTAATTAAGCAAATTATCGGGCTATTAGCACATAATCTCATATATAGATTCGATTTTAATACCACTATTGCTAATTAATCAAGAATAAATGTTAAAAAAGTTTCAAGAGCATTTATCATGGTATATCCTTTATTAACAATTTATATTCCAATATCTGTTTATAAAAGTGAGGTGTCGTGAAAAATAACATTTGGACCAAAACCTGTAGTTTTAAAAGTATTCTGGAGGGAACGTGATATTCCGACTAGAGTTATGCTGTTATTGACAAACGATGACATTTCATATTAACCTTAAGAGTAGGCGCCTCGTTATTTGAAGTTCTTAAATTCTTAATGGTGCTCCAGAAATATGAAAACTTATGGTGAAACTGCGTCAAAGGTTCATGCATTTTCAAAACGTTACAGCTATTGTTAAACGCGTTATTTTACAAAATACGCTCTCACATAAAAATGTACAAAGCCTCCACTTCCATGGGAGCATAATATCATATGTGGCTCTTTTATATATATATATATATATATATATATATATATTATATATCTATATATATATATATATATAATTGTGTGTGGGTAACAAGACCTAGTTTGCCCTTGTCTGTCCTAATAATATTAATAATAAAAAAAGAAAACTAGTAACAAGAGCCCAATGGGCGACTGGCAACCTACCTTAGAAAAGAAAACTGCAATCGGCATCTCTGATACTATTCTCAAGGCCATTAAATCTGGTGCTAGACCAAACTCCAAGATACAAAGATAGAATCTTTTTTTCCCCAGAAAAACTAACAAGATAAAAGAAACGAAATGAATTGAAAACCCAACTAAAAAACCGTAATCACTTGCAGCAAAGAAAAGTCATCTCAAATAATTACTACAGCAGTTCCAACGTTAAGTTACAATAGCTCACATAGATATCACTATTTTCCGCAAACTAAGAAATGTAAACATGTCAGTAAATAAAAGTCAGATTTCCCAGGAAAATAAATCATAACCTTCAGAAATAGGAAAATAAAAATGGATGAGTATAAAAAGATAGTAATAAAAATTAGAAAAAAAAATATTCTGTACACATGGGAGAAAAACTGATTAGAAATTCAATGTTTTTCCACTGTACTTTCCACATTAATTACCTTTCCGTAGGCTTTTCCGTGTGCCTCCCAACGGATCTCTCACTGGAAGTTGCTAGACAAACGCACTAGCTACTTCTGGAAGGTTCTTTTGCACACGTCCTTAAGTACAAACGTCCTAACGCGACCGTTTCCATGTTCCCTACTCCGATTCTTTTGTTACATCGCGATCAGGCGATAATCGTCACTTATGTCCACTCGCTGGGTCAATTAGCGCACCCGCGCTCACGTCTCCACCATTCGATGTGTTTTATTACGTCGGCATCTACCGGACATCTACTCAAACAATTCGCCGACGTCTCGAAGCTTTTTCCACTACCGCACGGCTGCTAGATGAAGATTCCAATCGAGGTCGTTGCTCTCTATATTCACAATTCCTTACTACCCTTTAAGTACGGTTATTAACTAAATGTGTGAGTGTGCATTTGTACATGCGCGCGTAACTTATATATATAATATATATATATATATATATATATATATATATATATATATATATATATATGATATATATATATATATAGATTATTTAACCGAAGGGAAATCCTTTTTTTGATAGAATGAATTAGATATTAAAGGACATTTGTAGCTTTTTGCGTACACACACACAACATTATATATACATTATGTATATATATATATATATATATATATATATTATATATATATATATATTATATATATATTTATATATATTAATATATATATATATATATTATATTAACCGAAGGGAAATCTATTTGTTGATAGAGTGAATTAGATATTTAAAGGACATTTGTAGCTTTTTGCGTACACACACACACACACACACACACACACACACACAAACAAACACACACACACACACCTATATATATATATATATGAATAATTATATATATTCTATTATATTATTATATATCAATATAATATATATATATATATATATAATTATATTATATACATTAAAATACCATATATATGTGTGATTGTGTCTGAGCGGGCGCTTGTAAGTGTCGAGATTAAATTAAGTTTCACAGTAGATATTGGAATTCATTATTGGAGAACCATCGTTTATGGGAGACCTGTGGATACTAAATTGTTTCAGCCTTTGTCTGCCGTTGCTTTTAAATGGGATTTGCTTGTTTATTTAGGCGAACATTAGTATTTCACTTTTATTAACAAAAGATGTTCCAAATGAAAAGGATGCTTAATATAATATGAACAGTAGCGATGAACATCGCCATAAAACATTTTTTTGGATCGGATATATTTCGTCATGTTCAGTAGCAAATGGAGTTTTAATTGCGTAGGAAGCAATAACTCCTCAAAAGAAATATAAATGAATATTTTTTTTAAAGTTATACAGTTGCATATCTGTATATTTACACACAAACACACTCATTGCTTGCATGCACACTAGCATGCAGACTAGGTGTGTATTTTCACACAAATGCCTGTAAGGAATGAGTCTAAAACTCCTGTGGGAACTTCCACTGCAACTGTAGTTGCTGGAACATCATGTAAAACACACAACGAGAACAAATGACATTCTCTCTTAAGAAGCGGATCGGTCTATATTTCGTGTTATTTCAATCCTTTCGTGTGCTTGTGTTTGAGAATCATGCTTGTCATCTCTTAAAAAGGTAGTTTTATTTATTTTGTCGCTACTTTCACCTTCCTTATATCTACTCTTTTGGAGTGGAGTGCTTTGGGAAGTTAAAGTTAGAATTTATAAAAGGATCATTTAAGAAACTCCATAATGGAAGTGAGTTTTGATTGGGAATGGAATGAATTAAATGCAACTTTCTTGAGAAGATTTTTCTTATGCTTTGTGTTTTTGAACCGAAAAGGACTGAAAGGGTTAAAGGTAGAGGGGTAGCAGTGTAAGGAGGAGAGCATAAGAATTTTTGGAGTGGTTACGTCATGTGGTTACGTCTTATGCTCTCCTCCTTACACTGCTACCCCTCTACCTTTAACCCTTTCAGTCCTTTTCGGTTCAAAAACACAAAGCATAAGAAAAATCTTCTCAAGAAAGTTCCATTTAATTCATTCCATTCCCAATCAAGACTCACTTCCATTACGGAGTTTCTTAAATGATCCTTTTATAAATTCTAACTTTAACTTCCCAAGGCACTCCACTCCAAAAGAGTAGATATAAGGAAGGTGAAAGTAGCGACAAAATAAATAAAACTACCTTTTTAAGAGATGACAAGCATGATTCTCAAACACAAGCACACGAAAGGATTGAAATAACACGAAATATAGACCGATCCGCTTCTTAAGAGAGAATGTCATTTGTTCTCGTTGTGTGTTTTACATGATGTTCCAGCAACTACAGTTGCAGTGGAAGTTCCCACAGGAGTTTTAGACTCATTCCTTAGTAAATCGGTAAAAAGCGAATGAAAGAAAGGAGAAGCGAAGGAAAGCGGGCAATTTCTTTAGTAGAAGGTTGTGGTGATGAGCCAAGATTGTTCAATGCCCTTTCAGTGTAATGGACGGGACAAAGAAGTGACTAATATGAAATCCTTCTGTTGTTGCTGTTGCTCATTGATTCAACGTTGTAAGGATTAATTATTATAGAGGTTGTGGCAGTGTATGTGTGTGTGTGTATGAAAGAGTGCTCGTCTAGTATTAATCTCGGTCTGTTTACAAAGAAAGACTTGACATTAAACTCAAAAGTCTATCGGTGACTGAATCAGGAGCATAATATGAAATATATAAGATTCTCTCCCTGTGTGTGTGTGTGTCTTCTCTTCCTTCTCCATGGTGTGTGACGATTGTAATCGCTCATTGTGTCGACTTCTGTAAAGCGCTTGTTAGAGAGAGAGAGAGAGAAATGTCACGTCTTGCGATAATTTGTGAAAAAGTCACTAGGGACATGTAGTCTCTCTCTCTCTCCTCTCTCTCTCTCTCTCTCTCTCTCTCTCTCTCTCTCTCTCATTTTCTAATTTTGATATAGTATGTGTTTCAAACACAAGATATTCTTCCTAGCCATTATGTAACGTACCGGAAATCAACTCTTTTTCATGCAAAGTCTCCAAGCGAAGTAAATTGCTTGCATGCTAGAATAAACCGACGATTCAAACTCTTGAACCCACTAATAGCCTTCATTTTACAACACATTTGCAGCTTCATCTTATGAATGTGCTGGGGAAGATAGCTTATCTAAATAGAATTATATTTTATTAAGAATTTTAGTGACTATTTTTTTAGGACATTATACGCTTTCCACTTCTGGGTAAAGTTTGGTTGCAAATGTATCAATAATGCTTAGTTTTATTTATTATTTGTCATATTCATTTATACCGTTTTTCATACTCGAAAAGAAACATTAACAGATAATCCATTATAGATTAACGTTATGATATTTGAACGACCCCTGCTCTTCGGTTTACAAACACTGCTAAACACAAGCGACATGAAGAACTAAATAAATACACTTATTATTATAGAGTACACATATCTGTGCGCTCTCTCTCTCTCTCTCTCTCTCTTCTCTCTCTCTCTCCTGAAATCATTGCAACCATTTCTTTTGAGAAAATTTTCCCCTTCTATAAAAGAAAACTATATATCTGTCCGACCGCACTTTTTCTGTTCTCCCTCAGATCTTAAAAACTACTGAGGCTAGAAGACTCCAAATTGGTATGTTGCTCATCCACTTACCAAACATCAAACATACCAAATTGCACCCCTCTAGTCTCTGTAGTTTTTATTTTATTTAAGGTTAAAGTTAGCCTTATTCGTGCGTCTGGCAACGATATAAGCCAGGCCACTACCAGGCCTGGTTGAATTTCATGGGCCACGGTTCATATAGCATGAAACAGAGCTACCGAAAAATATATTTTCGGTGGTGTTGATTTTACGCGATACAGAAAACTTTTTTTTATCTTGAGTTCTTTATTTGAGTTTTTTTTTATGAAACTTAAGCTTCAAACTAAGGCCAATGAGAGTGAAATGAGGGATTGGGAGTGATTGGATAGCGTGACAACTATGCGAAATTCATATTCTTAATCATTCGTTTTCACGTCATCCTTGCAACTTCCCATCTCTTTAAAACTTTGACTGTTAGTTCATTCTAGAGCAATTACGCTTAATTGTGTTTTCCTGTCTTTCTCGCTTAGAATTACCTTAGCTCGGTTGTTGCATAAAACGTTGTGCACTAGGACTTTGTTGGTATTGTGTGGAAGATATTACCATCTTAAAGATTCGTCAATTTCTCTTAGATGAATAGCATTCATTGGTGATGAATGATCTCCGATCCAATCATCAAACAGACCAAATTGCAACACTCTAGCCTCAGTAGTGTTTATTTTTGTTTAAGGTTAAAGTTAACCATGGGTTGTGCATCTGGCAGAGCTTCCCGGATTCATATGGCGACCACCTTCAGTCTACCCCATTTGGGAAGCAACTGAAGCGCTGCCGGTCGTAGCTGATGGTTTCATGTCGCATTATACGCTGTACAGAATACTCGATTGAGCAGAAGCAACTTCGGTGCATGTTATACTTGTTTATCATTGAGGTGGTATGTGTATTTTAGTACTGTACGTTTTAAGCGACGCTCCTGCTGTCACTTGTGAGGTGAAATGACACGACAGATAACTGTGCATTTCCCATTCAAACGAAATCTTAGTCTTTTTGTGAAGAAATGTTGCCTTTGAATTTGTTCTTGAAAAATTTCCTGTGCGCAAGTCAATCTTTCCAAATACAGAAGACTCATTTACTCCTGTTTTGTACTTTGGATGCGGTGCATTTGTCAAGCATTATTCTGTCAAGTTAATTTAACAACTCTTGATTCAGTGTTTAGCGCCTAGAACTTTATCTCCTTTGTTCGTCGGCCATGCTGCTCTTCTTCCTCATTTTAATACTAAAGACTTTTAGGCTTTGGCAACTGGGTGGAGCTTCCATTGTGTCTTTCAATTAATTATCTGAAGCGTCATATGAAAATTTATTTTTTTTTAATTTTTGCCACTAAAGAGCTCTCTCTCTCTCTCTCTCTCTCTCTCTCTCTCTCTCTCTCTCTCTCTCTCTGACATACCTGCACACGCTTATGTTTTTTACTTTCCCTTTATTGTTATTGTCACTTACATTTACAAGACTTGCGGCCTTTTCCTATATTTGTACCATGACTGTCCACTAAGTATGTATGAAGTGGTTACTGAGCCAGCTTTCCATTATGGAAGTGAACTGCGAATATGAAGTGCAAATGAATATGAAAAGTCGAAGCTACTGAAATATGTTTGCATCTATGTGCTTTTGAATGGGCTCCTTTTATTATTATTATTATTATTATTATTATTATTATTTATTATTATTATTATTATTATTACATATATATATATATATCTATATATATATATAATATATATATTATATATATATATATATATACTAATGAATAACTTGATCACGAAGTATATAAGACGTGATGCTATGTATAAATAAAGGTGGCAAAACCTTTATATATATATATATATATATATATATATATATATATATATATATATATATATATATATATATATATATATATATATATATGTGTGTGTGTGTGTGTGTGTGTGTGTGTGTGTGTGTGTGAATAAATGCAAACAGTGCTATGTACGGGAAGAGAAGGAGGAGAGCAATTTTTCCAGCGAATATAAAAAGACCTTTTTCGAACGAAGGGATCAGTAGAAAATAAGGGAGAGCCTGATCGCACCTTTATCTCCGATGCGACGATTCATCCATCTCTTTTAGAGCCAAAGGCCGATAAAACTTACAGGTTTCAGTTCCCTAAAAATGAATTACGGCCCGCTCTCGAAAAAGGAAATGAAAGGTAATAGGTGAAGGGGAGGAGGGGATGCAAAAAGATTACTCCTGGTGGGGAAGGGGTAGCTTAGTTGACGGATGACCGGGTGTGCAAATCCAGCTGAATTGGGTCGCCTCGCGGTCTATTTATGTCTTTGGCGATGATGAATACTAACATGATAAAGGAGCTCGAGAGCGTTCTTTCATTTAGAGGGAATAATGTGGAAGGAGTCTCTCTCTCTCTCTCTCTCTCTCTCTCTCTCTCTCTCTCTCTCTCTCTCTCATGCCTTTTACTGTAATGATGTGTTAACAGCCACATAGAAGTAAATATTCTTAGTAATTCTCAGGGAATACCTGGAACCAGCCTCCCACTTTTTTCGTCGCAGACCATCAGTAAATGTAAATTCATGGTCGCCTTTTTGATTGGTCCATGTACTTGTTGATTCAACTTTCTATAGATTTTAGTTGTTCGTTTTATTCCTCCTACCATGTTCATTTTCTTTCTAGTTTCTGAAGAGAGATTTCTTATGCCCTCAGTACTCCTCCCTTCCCCCTGCAGTCGTGGCTTCTCCTCCTCTCCTCAGTTCCAAACTCCGACTCCGAGTGTTTGTCTTGATATCTGTCGCAGTTTTTGGTGTTGAAATTGCCGTGCTCGAAGATTGATTTTGACCTTACAGGTTCTATCTATGAACGAAAATTGGAAGAGGAGAAGGAAATTGGCTTTCTATCTCTCTGCCTTTCTGTTATGTATGTATATATCTATATATATATATATATATATATATATATATATATATATATATATAAATATATATATATATATATATATATAAATATATATATGATATATATATATACATATATATATATTATATATATATATATATATATATATATATATATATATATATATATATAATTATATATATATTGTGACGAAGTGCCAAGTATCTGGTTACTACACTTACCATTCATTGATTGTTACCTCACACCAGCCAGACACCTGAATCCTCATCACAGGTAATAAACGACTGAATACTCTAAAGGCAACATTGATCCCTTAACAACTTACCAGTATTGCAGAAAATCAGACTAAGTTCATCAAAACAGGTGTGAGGTAATCCTGTAAGTA
Source organism: Macrobrachium nipponense (assembly GCF_015104395.2). Taxonomy (NCBI): domain Eukaryota; kingdom Metazoa; phylum Arthropoda; class Malacostraca; order Decapoda; family Palaemonidae; genus Macrobrachium; species Macrobrachium nipponense. The sequence goes on along the minus strand of NC_087202.1, from coordinate 57,965,028 downwards.
ATTAAATTAATTAAAGGGCAATCAGTCATCAACTCAACTTTACTAAAAGTCTAAGTATTTCCCCGATTTCAAAAGTCTAAGTACTTCCCTGGTTCTAAGTCACTTCAAATAAATTGAAGGAAAACAGATCAATTACCACTCTATGTTTCTACCTAAGCTAAATATAAGCATATGTAAATATACTGGTTAGAAATATACTTATAAAAATTTTAAATACAAAAATTTATTATTAAACTCAAAATTATAAGTGAAATTCACAATATCAGGGAAAATTACTGTTACTTGAAAACAAAGTAAAGTTCAATTAATTCTTGAATCAATTAAGTAAATTAAATAAGAATTAATTTATCACAAAATACAAGAAAATTAATTCAATCAGAATTCAAAAGTGTAAGGTAATAATTGAAATTTGGAAATTAATTCACTAGTGCTAAACAACAATAAAACTTGAAAAGAATTCTAAGTGCAAATTAATTCACAAGTGTTAAATTCAATTAAATGTGCAATGATTAAGTAATGAAAATAACTAAGGTAATTAAATTGTGAACGCAAATGAAAACACAGAAAAATGTGGAAAATACCAAAATTGCAAAAAGTATTAATCACACAGAATACAAAATAAAAACACACACTTCAATAAGAAAATGAATAAATGCACAAAACATAAAAATCACTTCAAATGAAATGAACACAAAACAAAAATTTGCAATGTGTCAAAACATAAATCTTTTCACTTAAACCATTGTAACCATTAGATATTAGTCCTCTAAACCATCGTAACCATCAGTTATTAGTTTTTAAAAAATTTGGGCAGATGCGACGATAGAATCCAGCCATGCCTAAAAATCTCTGTAGCTGTTTCCTGGTAGTAGGTGGGGTAGCCTTACGGATACCTTCTACATTAGCATTTACTGGAGCAAGAAGGCCTTTCCCAACTTCAAACCCAACATACTGCACAGTTGCCTTTCCAAACTCACTCTTCTATAGGTTGACTGTTAATCCTGCTTCTTGTAGTTTCTTGAAAACTTTCCTCAGAATCTTCAGATGTTCTTTCCACGTTGTAGGGTAAATCACTATGTCATCTAGGTATACACCTACTCCTTTTATAGATCCTAGCAGTTGATCCATCACTCGTTGAAATGTTGCAGGTGCATTCATCAGACCAAACGGCAGAACAGTATACTGATACAGTCCAAAAGGAGTAATAAAAGCTGACAGCAACTTCGCATTCTCATCTAAGGGAATTTGATAATATCCTTTCAAAAAGTCTATCTTGGAAACAAACTTGGCTTGGCCAATATTATCAAGTAACTGATCTATAAGAGGCAAAGGATAATTGTCAGCCACACTGATAGCATTCAGTTTCCTATAATCAGTATACATTCTAAATGAACCATCTGGTTTCTTCACTAACACACATGGAGAAATTAAGTGACTTGAACTGGGTTCTGCTAATCCATGTTGCAGCCAATACTCAACTTCTTCCTTTAAAACATCTCGATGATACGGTGATAAGCGATAGGCTCTTTGCTTGAAAGGCTTTCCATATTCTTGAATCTTTATCTCATGCTAGGTCAGATCAGTACACGTAGGCACATCTGCAAAAATTTCTAGGAAACTTCTAATCACTTCACTTAAGTCTTCACTTTGTTCAACACTCAGATGTTTGAACTTCTCCAAATTTTCCAAAATTGAAGAATTATTCATCTTACTTGCAGCTCCCAATTCGTAGCCATCATCGTCTTCTGTAGATAAAGTTGTTTGTGTTATTGACACAGTTTCAGTTTTAGTTTCTGAGAAATAAGGTTTCATCAGGTTCACATGTATCTTCCTTTGTCTTCTTCTTTCTGGTGTTTCAATCACATACGTTCTATCACTTAACTTCTGAATTATCTTGTAAGGACCTTGAAATTTATTAGTGAGGGGAAATCTCTTGACAGGTAAGAACACTAACATTTGTTGACCAACACTAAAACTTCTTAGCTTAGTCTTAGCATCATAACTCCTTTTCATTTTCTCCTGACTCACTTTCAAGTTTTCTAAAGAGAGTTTTCTAATCTCTTTCAACCTTTTCCTTAAGTTCTTTACATATTCACCTTGGCTTTCCTCTTTGTTTTCTTCCCACTTTTCTGCAAGAATCTTCAACGGTCCTCTCACTTCTCTTCCAAAAATCATCTCATTAGGTGAACATCCCATACTTTCTTGATAAGCACTCCTCACTTCAAACAACATCCCATTCTCTTCCTGACTCAAAACAATACTTTGTCAGTATACTTTTCAATGTCTGGTGGAACATTTCTAAGGCACCATGATTCTCTGGATGATAGGCAGTGGATAACTGTTGCTTCACTCTTAACAAATTCATCACATCCTGGAATAACTTTGAAGTAAAGTTTGTTCCTCTATCACTTTGTACTATTTCTGGTATACCAAACTTTGAGAAAAACTCCACAAGTTTTTCAGCAACTATCTTGGCAGATATGTTTCTAACAGGGATTGCTTCTGGATATCTTGTCACAGGACACATTAATATTAACAAATACTCATTTCCTTTCTTTGTCTTTGGCAGTGGTCCAACCATGTCTATAATCACTTTTCTAAAGGGTTCTCCTCTAACTTCTATAGGTTGTAGGGGGGCTTTCTGGATGGTTTCATTCGGTTTTCCTGCTATCTGGCAGGTATGACACTAACAACAAAACCTGCTAACATCTTTGTGAAGTCCCGGCCAGAAAAAATATTTCATGATCTTCTCCACAGTCTTCCTGATTCCCATATGTCCAGACTCATGAGCTACTGCTACCACCTGCTTCCTCAATGGATATGGAATCAAAATTTGATGATATTCGCCCCATACAGCATCTCCTGGTATATCTGTAGGTCTATACTTCCTCATCAGCAAACCTTCCTTCAGATAATAACAAGTAGGAGTTTGTTGCATCTCTTCTCGATCAACAACTCTGAAGAACAAATCAGTTAACGATGCATCCTTCTTCTGCAAGTTCATTAGCTTCTCTCTTATCACTTGACCAACTTCAAGGGTTGAATTTTCAATATCTGCTAACTCAGCTACTGTAGTTTCACTACTGTCTTCAGGAACACTTTGACTACTCGGAGTCTCTTCAGGAACAACAGGTTCTTCTTCGTCGTCGTCGTCTTCTTCATGGGAAATATCTTCTTGGTCAGCACTATGGGAAACATCACTTCCCTGGAAAAATTCTTTTAAGCACAAAGATCCTTCACTTGATCATTGTTGGGTGTGTAAATTTTTATTATCTCCACTTGCAGTCGTAGTCCTCTTCATACTTCTGGTAGTTACACAACTAGGACACAGGTGGGGGTTATTCTTCTCGAACTCTTCTGTAGGATTCATCCTCAATGGTTTGTTTGTCACTACAGGACAAGGAATAAATGGCACACCACCAACTTCATTCCCCAACAGAACATGTACACCTTCCACAGCCAGTGAGTCCTTTACATCAAAATCAACATTCCCTGTCACCAATTTACATGACAGGTGTAAGCGGCATATAGGAGTTACTTCCTCTCCTCCTATACCCTTCAAAATAACTGAATCTCCTGTGAGATTCTCCAACTGAGGGTGAGAACCACGTACTACCACACTATCGTTACTCCCTGTATCACGTAAAATCTTGACTGGTACCTGCACACTTTTTTCTTGAATTGACAGCATACCCTCATAGATATATGGCTTAAAAGCCTCCACACTGCTAAGCCACTCACTGCTTGAGGTAACATTTCCACTGGTTGCTAAACATTCAGCTTGTTTAGTTTCATTCTTCTCTGGAGTTTGATTCTTTCCCACATTGCTCTTCATAGTTTGTTTCACCTGGTCACCTTTCACAACTTTACCAACTGGCTTTGACTGTTGTTGATTCCGGTAACACTCTTGACTGTAGTGTCCTACTCTTCCACACTTGAAACAGACAACGTTAGGTTTCTGTAACTGTCTTGAAAAACTGGATGAGGATTTCACATTAGCTTGCTGAGTTATATTACCTTGTGTACTCTTGTAGGTTTCCCATTAAATTTGTTCCTGTTATTTGGATAAGACTTAAAACCTGGGCGTAGTTGACTCTGGTACTTGACATTGTAATTACTTTTACTACTAATTATATTGTAATCTTCACTCAGTGTAGCAGCTTTGCCAAGTTTCTTCACCTCTCTCTCTCTCAAATACGCTCTTATATGTTCAGGAATTCCCTTAAGATACTGTTCAAGAACAAGTAATTCTTCTAACTCATCAAAAGTTTTAACTTTAGCAGCTTCTAACCAACGTTTGAAACACCTTCTCACTTTGTACGCATAATCTAAGAATGTTCCCTTCTCATCTTTTTTAAATTTCTGAATCTTTCATTGTAGTACTCTGGGGTCATCTGGTATACTTGTAGCACACTGTGTTTTAAGTACCTTGTAGTCTTTACACTGATCAGCTGTTAAGGCTAGATAAGCACTTCTCCCTTTTCCAATTAAGACGCTTTGTAGCAAAACTGACCATTTATCTTCTTGCCATCCCATACCTGAAGCCACTTTCTCAAAGTGATAAAAAAACTCATCTGGAGCTTCTTCAGTAAACTTAGGGATTAACTTCTGTACTCTTACTTCATCAAATACAGGGTCTTGATTACCTTGGTTAGGGTTAGACGGTGTTACAGGTAATGTGGATCTAGCTCTTATCAATTCCATCTTCCTTTCAAACCTTACTCTTTCTCTTTCCTCTTCTGCTGCTTTTTCTTCTTCTCTTTCTCTACTTTCTCTTATCTCTCTGTCTTCTCTTTCTCTTTCAGCTTGCATTTTCAGCTTAATCAAATTCTCTTCGCTTCAGTGAGTCTAAGCTCTAACTCTGCATCACTTTTCTCTTTCTTTTCTGCTTGCTTATTTATGAGATCAGCACGTGCTACATTCAACAACTCTCAAGCCAATTCTAACTCATCTTCATCAGTTATTCTACCAGAGTTTATCAATGATTCCATAGCAATACATCTTATTTGTGCCTTTACCATACTAGTAGACACATAACCACCATATGCCACTGCTAAAGCGCTCCACTGTGCTTTAGTATGTCGCGGGAGAGAGAGAGAGAGAGAGAGAGAGAGAGAGATGTCTGAACGGAACGCGGTTCTAAGATGTAATGAAAACCCTCGTCCTTACAAAAGCTGGACAGTGGAGATGACACAAAACATTTTGGGACACAATTCTTTCCAGAAGCTTCGAAAAGTGACGCAACTTTATGGACAAACTGTGCAATCTGCACGTGGTTTTAGCAAAGAGGTACGCGTATGAAATCAGTCTGTTGAACAAAGACACATACGTGACCGAAACAGACTCGAGCAAAATTCCCTATCAGATGTGATGACAGAATTCCCAAAACACAGCGAAGACCTCGATGTCTTTAATCAACCGTGTTGATAGGATTTGAAAAAGAACTCTAGTTTCGAACGGACAAAGATAATCTCTCTCTCTTTTTCTTTATTACATTATATATTCTTTTTATATTATGTTATGCGAAATCTGAACACACATTTAAAACATCCTAATTCTAAGCTAGCTAGGAATCTGAAAAAATGTTGCCAAACTCTACATAACATTTTATACAGTCTAAGTGGGGATATATGCGTTTTGAAAGTAGCAATATATTAATAAATATTAGATATATATATATTTTAAAATATATATATTATATTATATATAATAATAATATATATAATATATTATATATATATATATATATACATATTATATATACTACATTTTAAGCTATGCTTATCCAAGTTTTCAACGGAAGGTTTGAGAGTGTCTTCACCTTAGAGCAGAAGATGATGTTGGAAAAAAGGATGAAAGAAGAATGTGAATAAGCTGAGCAATTGAGGTCAGCAGAATTAATTAAGATCTGTTTATAACTTACACCAGCCGCGTTCCCCGATCTCTCTTAGTTCGCTTCTCCTGGCAAGTCCTTCCTGCTTCGGAAAATGCATTTTTGGAAGATTTTCATTTTCACGATGCATCAGAATCCATTTCTAAAAATTTTTTGCAACAGATATTGGGCATCTGCTGAAGGGTTTTGGTGCGCGTCATTTTTCCTATCGTTATTTTTTAGATTATTTCCTCAAAACCAATTTTTTTTTTTTTTACATTTACCTTAATAAGTGGAATTCTCTACGCCTTTTTGTCAGTGAGTAAGTGTCCTTTTGGTTTTAGGGCCTTAATTGGTTTTCCTTTCCAGTGACCACGCTGAATATGTCATTGAAAGAATAACACATGGGATATTAACACCAGTTTCTTTAATGTACATACATATATTTATTTGGCCTGTGCTTGTTTTGGCGTTGTGACCTCTCCCTCCGAAAGATTTCCCAGCTGAATTCCGCAAAAGGTGTCGCAGAGGTTTTCCGAAAAGTGCTTCTGGGTGAAATTGGAAAGGGGATTTTCTCCTCGACTCAAATGAAAGTTTTAAAGGCCAAGGGATTTTTGCTGAGGAAATCTATTGTGAACCTCCCGGGCCATTTTTGTCGCATGACTCTAAATTTTTTTCAGCTTTTAAAACAGTGTTTTGGTGTGTTCTGCCAATAAATTGGCCTCTTTCTTTCAGTTTCATTTTTTTTCGTAGTTCTTTTAAGTCTTCTGTAAATTATTATTCATAACGTTTTTATTTCCATTTGGTAACTGTTTTAAAAGCGTTTTTGCAAATTTTTATGAGGCGCCGTGTACCTAAAATGATTAATTAGCAGTTAAAATCAAGTAAATCTAAACATTTCTGTATTGATGGATGTCAATTTCTGAGAAGGTTTTGGAGCGTTTATGTCAACAATTGTGGAAAGGTAAATAACTTGAAGATCATGTGAAATAAGAATGAAAAAAAGGAAAAAAAACAGTATGATTCCCAGGACTACTACCATAATGTCAGGTAATTAGTCGTTACAGAGAAATGGTTGATTTTCTTACAGTCTTAGCAAGTTGGAAAGAATTGTTGGGATTTTCGTTAAAAGCTTTTGTCGATTAAGAAATTCGTTGTTTTAAAGCTTTCAAGCAAAAAAAAAGGAATAAAGCGAAAAAGAAAGTTGGTTAGACAAGAAGAAATAGGAGGAAGGACAGGAAAACTGATGTTTGAAACCAATTCCACTTTTACAAAATTTTCAAATATTCTTTAGCTCCTCCCCTTCGTATCGATTTCTTAAATTTGTTTAAATGAAATATAGGGTGTTATTAAGTAATAAGTTTTGTTGTTAATTCTAAAATGTTCTTATTTTGATCTGAAAGTGCATCTTGCTCTGGTAATGTTGCCTTTGTTGTTTGGCTTCTTTTACCTATATCGGAGGTTAATGAAATGTGTCTGGTGATGTTTTCATTTGTTTGTGTATATATTTATTATTCAGGAAGATCGTTGAAGGGTTTTGGGGCTGCGGAGAATCCACAGGAGCTGCTCCTGCACTGGCTTTCAGAATTCTCTCTTATTAGGTACTGGAGGAGCATCAAAAGTCTCTCTCTCTCTCTCTCTCTCTCTCTCTCTCTCTCTCTCTCTCTCTCTCTCTCTCTCTTATCAACCTGTTTTGTTTTCAATTCATTTAGATTTTGTTTCTCAAAATCTACGGATGAGAAAATAGCAAATGTAGTTCGGTGGCATTTTTTTTGGTGGGTGGTGTCGCACGAGGTGCCTGAAACTTTCAGAAGGTCAAAGCAACCCAAAGAATTTATAACTTTTTTTCAATTTGACAGAATTTCTAGGATTCCTCCTGTTTCCTTTTTTGCTCCCTAGTCAAGGGTATGATGGAATGTATGATGTGAATATATCCGTGAAGTGCTAGCAGTGAAGGACAAGGTCTTCCAAATTAAATCTCATATCTAGTCAAGCCACTGGTTTTTTATTGTAAAATTATCTCGGAATTCTTGTTTATGTGCGCTAGATGAACAGATTTCTTCTTCCCTTTGCATTTCCTTTGCTCAAAAGAACTTTTGGACTGAAAATAAATGCTGATGTTTTACTCATATCTAGCCTGAGTTACGATTAGTTATGCATTGGTTTCAAAGTTTTGGAAATCGTTTAGAATATAACAGAAGTTGTTTCCGTGAGGGATGTATGTATTTATAAGGCACGAATGTAGTTTCTAAATATTTCAGATATCTTGTATTTATGGGAGTAAGCATGTTTCTATATCTTTGTTCACCGTATAGTGTCTTTCCCTAGGCTTATTATTATATTTCGTTTCCTTTGCAAGTTCCAAAGAATCTCTCTCTCTCTCTCTCCCTCTCTCCCCTAGCGCGCGCAAAAAAATGTAAATTTATCATATATCTGTTTCGTTTCTCTCTCTCTCTCTCTAGCGCACACACACAGCTACGAAAACTGTATATTAGTCATATAGCCGTTTCGTTACTCTTTACAGGGTGCCACGAGAATGTAGGAAAATGTCAGCAAAGTTTTCTGTGATATTTTACATAATTTTCTGTTTTTTGTTTTTTTGCTTTTTACGTTTTTAAGCTTCCCCTTTTACTATCACTATCGATATTTCAATTGAGGTACTGACATTGTTTCTTTCCTCACTTGAAAGCACTGATGATTGTAAACTGGAATTTTTGCATTATGCTCCACACCTTTTCCCAGGCTCCAAGACAAGAAATCTGTGAATTTTTTTTGCTCAGTTCTTCCGTCTGTACCAAAGCTCTCCTCCCCAATGGACACACTAAGTAAGATGGGCATTTTTTGGAGTTTTTGTTATTCACAAATGATTACCACTGTTTCGTGTTCCCCCTTATAATCCTAAGATCGCTACCATGATAGGGCCTCACACGGCGCACGATCATTATTAAAGGTTGTTTATCGCAAGCCTTAGTTGCATCCACTCTTTATTCTCTTTATTTTCTTTATTTTCTTCTTTTTTTTTCATTCTTGTTGTCCGCCCTCTCTAAGTGTTATTTCATAGGGGTTTCTCCTAGTTTCACTTTTAGATCCTATTTTCTAGTTCCCTTTATCCTGGTGCCCAAACTCTCCAACTCCCTTTTTTTCTGTAGCGTTGAATGGCTGTAGATGTCCCAGTGTTGGCTTATCAACCAAAATTTACAAAATCTTAAGAATTTCCTACTAAATAATTGGCCGCGGGGAGACTTCATTACAGTTTCTTAGCGTTTGAACTTAGCTTAAATTTTGATAAAATCTGATGCTTGTTGCTTGCATGGGCTGGTGACGTAGCAGATATGCAGGTTGCGGCTGCTCTCAAGTTACCTTCACTAACGGAACTGGAAGTTTAAGCTGTTCACATGTGCGTATAATTGAACGTGCGTTAGTAGCATGTATGAGTAATTGTTAAGTAGAATTCAGTGACATTTTGTTGGAAATTCATTAGGTGACCTTATCAAGATCTATCAACATCAGGGGGTATGCGGTTTTAAGGTCACGATCAGAAACTGTGGTGGTCTAGATGTTTTATTGCTAGTTATACATTAGCTGTAACGTTTTCATATTCAGAAATTATGATCTTAATACTGTAGGAATTTATCAAGTTTTGTCTTTTAAAGCCAAATATTAAAGTTACAGATTTGTTAGCGGTTTCAGTGCTCCATAGCCGGCTATACATATTGTGATATTCCTTCCATATTGATTTTTGTACACAGTAATTCTCAAAATAGTTGTTTACCCAGTTTAATTTGAGAAGGTCAGTGGTCAGGGCCTGGTGAGAATGACAGCATTTAATATAGTTCTGCCCTTCTGATGCGGAAGGTGATACTTTATTTTTTATGATACTTTATTATTTCACCGCTAATTGCGTTTGCGCTCTGTCCTAAGTGCTCTTGTTACGCAATTCACATTATAAGTCATTTTATGTAGAAATTATGTGCCAATCATCGCATATATTATAATGATGTGGTACATTAAGAATCTTATATCAATTCCAAGTTTAGAAACAAAAGCTTCTTTATTGTTCTTGCAGCATAGAGTGAACGAATGGAGTGCTAATTTAATATGCTCGCCCCCTTAGCTAAAGTAAGATATCCTTATGCCACAGGACTGTTGGTCCAGATGAAAGTTGTCTGTGAGCGTAGGCCTGTAGATCTGTGGTATTTATTGGATATTATTTGAGTATCTACTTAATTATTGTCTTTCAATGAGTAAGGAGACCTGTTGTCGCTCACCATTGTTTGTTTGTTTGTTTGTTTTTTCCGGACTTCATCTGCCAACATTTTATTTATCTGTCCTCGAGGTCGAATGCTACATTGCCCTTGACGGCAATGATGCGCTTGTCTTGTTCTAGGCGAAAGAAGTCTTTAGTGACCCTTCTCCTGAATAATGTTATTTGTTTGCTCTTTCTACTAGACAAGGTTCCTTTTGTTTCTCCTTAGTTGATGCGTGTTTTGGTTCCGTTATTATTATTATTCTTTTCCCTTTTATGAGCTGGGTATTTTTCTTGCTTTTGTGCATTTCAATTTCGTTTTTATATTTAATTTTAGCCGATGTGGCAAGTTTTCTTAAAAGATGTTTCAACGAGAAAATCTAAGTTGTTTTCGAATAAAGCATTCAAAGATCACAGTGCATCAGTGATTGTAGTTGAAAGCATCTGCTATGATGACAAGAAGGCCATTGTACATGTTTGCATGGAGGTGAGAGAGAAGTGTTCCGAGTAACCGGCCCTCTTATAATGATATTTGCTGATGCAATATTCCAAAACCATCTAATGCACTTGGTGGTAATTAATTCGTACATGCTTTTCTTCCTTTCCGAATGAATGAGACTTTATCAGCTGCTAGAATCTGTGGGATATTCCGCGTGTTATCTTGACTCACCCGGCCAAACGGAGTTTCACTCTTTGCCAGTTTGTGCAACACCTAGGACATCAGCTATAATCTATAGAAAGCTAGAAGGATTTGTATTCTGGCTTAGACGAGCGAATGCCGCTGAAGCAGATAACTAAGTCTCTCTCTCTCTCTCTCTCTCTCTCTCTCTCTCTCTCTCTCTCTCTCTGACAGCATTATAGAGGCGGAATTTTCATCCACACTGCTGAACAGCACATTAACTGTAGAACAAGCACATACTTTAAGACAACGTTATTATTACTCTAACTATATATGCCATTCATGACGTGCACAACATTTATCCAGTATCATTATCGTCGCTCGCTCTGCCTACCTCATTTTCGCTTCCATCTGCCTCGAACTTCACAATGTTGGGACCTTTTTTTATATTTATGTTTAACTTGTCCTACAAAACAGCTCTGAAATGCTCCTTCAAAAGACATTCATTTTATTGTTTCTCTTTTTCAGAACAATGTCGCCACCTGCCAAGGTTATGTTCCTGATATTCGAAAAAAAAAAATGTCTCTTATCTTTTCTCAGAATTTTGTTGTTCTCGGGGCCTCGTGGATGTTTGCCTTTTCTTATTCAGTAACGGGCATTCTCTCCCGTCAGACGTATTCGTTCCTTCAGCATGGTGCATGTTGCAACACAGCGCTTGTCATTGTCTCTGCTCCCTTCGCAATACTGTCTTGGATTCGTTGAAGCAGTTTTGATGTTCCTCTTTTGTAAAATATTGCTTTACTCGTCTGGCATTTGCTCTTCCAAAACGGCTGTGCCTTCTTCTCTTTCGCATTTGGAAGTATTTTGTTTCTCCTGTAATGGAGGTTTTATTAGGTAGTAATTTCGCTGATACGTCAATTTTAGTATTTGCGAGTTTTGCATTTCGTGTGCGTAGAGTTAGATGAAATTTAGAAGTATTTTGCTGTAGCTTTTAGATTTTAATAGTATTTCGGAAATTTATGGGTTACCGTATTCCACTTTACGCCTGTGATTCCAATCATGTGAACTTTGCAGTCACCTGTTTTATGCTGTGCCAGATCCCTGTTGTGGTTTTCACATTGCATTCCCCCTAGTTGGAATGTTTTTGTTTACTGTTTACCATCATTTTAATTATTACCCGTGAAATTTTCTGAACTGATTATGGGAGACATTTTTTTTTATCCTCAATGAATTTCTTGATAATTCAGTGCAATCATCTTATGTTACTGAACTGCAGAACAAAGTTCAGACAGGAAAAGCCAGCAAACCACTATGGCGCGTCAAACACTGGTAATAAGAATTGCTAACCTTACATAAAACAATACCCAAGCTATTTTTGAATCATTGAGACGTTATTCATTTTAATAAGTCTAACCGAGATTGTAAAATGCGATATTCATTAAACTTATGTTTTATTAAGTCGTTAACTTTTATGTTATGTGCATCTTTTGCATATGGTCTTGAACCGAAATAAAGGATATTATTATTATTATTATTATTATTATTATTATTATTATTTTCCTTCGGGACTAAACACATCTCGAAGTGCTACGTGTGGTATTTTCCTTTTGATGCTTCTAGTATAAAGCTATTCCTACAAAAGTTATAACTTTTTACAGTAAAGTGTAAATGATGTCATACTTGTAACTTATAGCGTACATGAGATGACAATTTTTATGATTTATTATTTGTTTATTATCTATTTTTTTGAATAAAATAGCAGTATATTTCCGGCGTCGTTGTTGTTACGCCACGGTACAGTTTCACATCAATTAATCAGTCAATCGTAAATGTCTCTCACCTTTGCTAAAGTGTAATAATTTTTCATTCATTTTATAAAATAGTTCATTGGTTAGTACGGAATGTATTATACGTCGAAAACGAAATTTAGAACTTATACCTTGATAGCACGACTCGACGACCTTCATGTGCCTAGTTTTTATCAGTTGTGTGTGTGTATGTATATATATATATATATATATATATATATATATATATATATATATATATATATATATATATATATATATATATAATGTTTGTGTTGATAAAAATTCGGCACATGAAAGCCGTCGATCAGTGCTGTCAAGGTATACGTTCTAAATTTCGTTTTTGACGTATAATGTATGTGCGTCTCTCTCTCTCTCTCTCTCTCTCTCTCTCTCTCCTCTCTATATATATATATATATATATATATATATATATATATATATATATATATATATATATATATATATTGTCACGAAATGTTCCAAATACCTGCTTAGTACACTAACTAATCAGAATTCAAAACTTACCTCACATCCAGCCAGATACTTGAAATCTCATAACAAAAATAACCGACTGAGTACTCTAAAGGCAAGAGTGTTCCCTTAAAAGAATTATCTGTAATGTGAGGTATTAAAATATACTAAAGTTAATAAAAGGGCATCACTCCATTAAGCACTGAATAACTGTAATTGTCTCCTCGATTCGAGTCACTTCAACAAAAACTGAAGGAACAAAACTATCTCTCTCTGATTTATTTACAATGTTAATTCCTACTATAATGAAACACTTTTGTAAAAATTTTAAATACAAATATTTATTCTAAATTAATTAAAATTCACATTTACTTTTACCTTACTATTACTTGGAAACAATTTTAATTAATGCTTAATAAGAGCCAAAATTATATCACCAAAATTGTTAAAAATGTGAAGCACTAGGATGTGAAAGAATACCAAGTAAATAAGTTAAAAACAATAAAAATGTACAGACACACAATACTGAAAATTGTAAAATGTAATAAATTCACCAAAGTGTTTTATAAAAAAATCTTACTTAATTGACCGGTCTGAATAAACAGTTTTTCATAAAGGAAGAACTTACTGAAACACTCAACAAAATATCAACTCGCTTTGAATGACACATCTTCAAAATTCAAAATATACTGTACTGGCAACGTGCGTGCCCAACAGCTGACCAACCACCAAGATGCCCTTTCTCCTCTGTGACTCAACTGAAGAGAGCACCATTTGCTCGGAGAAATCACAACTCCTCTCATGTGTATTTTATACATATTTCTCTGTACCCATTATTGTCACATTCCATTTATTATCACCACTGATGGATTGCTGAACTAAATCTTCTGTATCAAATTACATGCATGTTTCCATATGTGAACAAACACAGACGCCATGGGTAGCCAACTCGAGTCATCCTTGGACATTGTGTGGAAGGTACTCCGCACACACTACCGTGCCAACAGCGACCAAAAGATCTGTCGTGGAGTCCAGAGAGACTCTAGAGCTTGCAGATCCTTTTAGCTCGGCTAGCGCAACTAAATCAACCCCACTCCTCCCACCCTCCATGCATCGAAAGCCGGCGGAGAAACATTTGTGATGTATAATAGGTGAGCGATGAAGACTGCTTTCGACGGAAAGGATTTTCTGACAGAGCACAACATACTGGCTGATCCCAGTAACAGTGCCAACATCATCTCCTCACAGCCTAGCAGACATAGTAACAACAAGGCAACAAAGATGTCCTGTCACAACCATAACTAACCGCCAATACCAAGGCAGGCTAAAGTGTGAACGACCGCATTGATGTTGCCAGCTAGACGATGTTCATCTATGGGGGCTTTTTTGTAGGTGGAGTCCCTGTTTCGGCCACGTGTGTGCCTGACAGCAGACCAACAACCAAGATGCACTTTCTCCTCCGTGACCCATCCGATTAGAGGAACATGTGCTCGGAGAAAGCATAGCTCCTCTTATGTATTTTATACATATTTCCCTGTCACATTCTATTTTTATCATCACTGCATGGATTACTGTGCCAGCTCTACGATCATGTACCTGTAATCTTCAACTTAATCTTCTGCATCAAGTTGTGTGTATGATTCCATCTTAAACAAACACAGACTGCCAAACTTAATCCCTGTTTCGATTTTTCAGAGATCAGTAATTACTTTGCAGCTCGCAGCTGCCAATAACCTCTGTGAATAGTGTTACAATTTACAAAAAACATGTTATAAAACTAAATGCTAAATATGAAAAATTATTAAGACAATTAATTACTTTGTTACTTTGAAACTACACACACAGAATTTTGAGACAGAAAGAGAACCGGCATAAAAGGTCTGCAGAATCAGAATGACAAATTTACTTCTTTAACCAAAAATCAAAACTCATAGAATATTCTATCGTAGCTAGACAACGTCATCTTAAATGCAAAGATGTTTTGGGACAAAGCTGACGTGATTGATCGGGACACGACTAGGAAATTACATGACCAAATAGCCATGTGGTTTTGTGCAATACTTTCCTTAGAACAAGAAACCCACCCTCTTCCTCTCTCTATGAAATAACGTAGCATGTCGCAATCTTTTCCTAGCTGTAACCTCTTTCGATCCTTTTATTGTACGACCTTTCATATTCTCTTTCTTCCATCGCACTTTCCACCCTCTCCTAACAGTTATTAATAGTACAACTGCAAGGTTTGCCTCCTGTTACACCTTTCAAACCTTTTCCTGTCAATTTCCGTATCAGTACTGAATGACCTCATAGGCCCCAGTGCTTGGCCTTTGGCCTATAGTCTGTATTCAATTCAGTTCAGTTCGAAGACACTATGAAGGTAAATATTTAATGGCTTAATACATTGCTGATCAGATGGGGAGTAGGTAAATCCTAGATGTGGTTGAAGCGTGCTCACTATGATTGGAAATATATGCAGTAGGATATTTGCATTATTTTATTTCATGTCATCTTGGCATGAGTGAATTGAGTGTTGGCGAAGTGTCTCTTTATTCTTTGGTTTAACTCCCAAAGGAAGGTGTTTGTCACATCTATTTCCAGGCAAAACTGCCTGATGATAATTATGTACATCATCTCTGGCCCTTTGTGGATAGCAATAGACATGTCTAGTAACTGTAGATGGGTTGGGTATTAGTGATATCCATGAGTTAGTACTCCAAGTGTATGCGTTAACATATTTGGTTCCTCTCAGTTATGCCTAAGATGGTTGAATGTATATACTGTTGCCGCTGGACTAGTCAGCAGTTTCAGTCTCCTAAGGGCAGGCTCGTCTTATCATCCATTCTAGACGAGACTGCCTGCTCTTAATGTGTGCGTCAATCTCCGACCTTTTGAAGAGAAGAATTAATATGGCTTCTCACTGGTGACGGGACGGAGACGGGATAAATACAGAGATGTGGTTGCAGTGAGTCGGTTATGATTCAGTGTATGCAGCAGCAGGGTATATTGTTCCTCTGCGATTATGCCCTTTAGTAATATTGACAGAAATAAAGGTAGTCATAATAATATGAATATGTTGTACTGTATATTATCATTAATGCCTTTGTCATCATTTTCATCTTTCATGCTATCGCAATTGTCATGTTTGCGTCTGTAGTATATGAGATGGGGTTTCATTGCGCATCGAGGAAATCATTGGAAGAAAGAATAGATGAGGACGTGTCTTGATTTTTTTCCGTCTGGAATCTTGATAAGAACAGCAGCAGAGTGTTTTTTGGATAATATGAGACCGTCGATGGACTGACATTCTTTTATGAGCGAACGAGGGCGTTTATCACAATATTTTCTTTGGAAGACCGGCAGATAGAAACGAGTTACTACTACTACTACTACTACTACTACTACTACTACTACTACTACTCCACTACTAATTTTCAATATTATCATTGCATTTATTCTTCTGAGAACTTACCAGCATCTCGACAAAAGAGAGCTGAAGGGTGAACTTGATGAATAGATACGAATTTGTTCAATAACTACTTTCATTGGATCGGCCTAAGCGTCTAGTAAGCCGGAATGTTTCGCAGACCCGTCATGTTCCACTCAGAGAATCACGAATCCCTGTGGAAAAGATACAGCACCTAAATCTTGCTTGATCAAAGTAGTCTTTCTAGTAACCAAATTTGTCTTTATGGTTATATATTTTAATTTCTCCCGCCTCCTACTTTATCGTTTTTATATATGAAAGACACTGAAGTGCTTATATAAAAACTTCCCCACAGGTAATATGGTAAATGTATGAATACCAGTACCGGCTTTGTAAATATATATTGTCAAAATTCATGAGAAAGAGAGATCTGTGACATCATCTGTCGCCTATGCGACCTTTCCTACCCAAATTCAGGACTGATATCAGATCAAAGGTTACAAAGAAACGCTACTTGGTCTAACTCTACCATTTATCAGCTCATCTTCCTTTTATCTCTTCATCGAACAGTTCTTTCCGCTTCTTGGAGCGTCTCACCAATGATTATAATTTTTTATATCTTACTATACAAACACACACTCATATGTATATGTAAATGTTTGTACGTCCGCGTGCGTATGTGTTATTGTATAAATACTTATTAATATTTTAATTTAAAAATCACATTCGAACAGAGGTAAAATCAGTGTACTTGGTTACTGTAATTTCGTAATCTGCTTGTTCTGCCAAGTCATGAAACTTAATGTTGGAGGAGATATATATATATATATATTATCTATAATTATATATATATATAATATATATATTATATATTAATAATACTATAATATATATATAGATATTATACCATATATATATATATAATTATATTAACTATAATATATATAAATAAAAATATATCTTATATATATACTATATATATATTATATTATTATATATATATTAATATATATATATATTAATAATTTTCGTTTAAAAGCAATTGCTTTAGTGGTATTTCAATAAGTTTCTTGCAGGTATCTTCAATACGGACGAAGTTTTTTCCCGATTCTCGTTCGTCAATTGTGGTGAAAAACAATACGCAGACTTCCTTCTTCCATTTATTGAATTTTGTCACGACAGCTGTTTCGCCTTATGGCATTATCAAGCGACTACTGACTTACAATCTGACTTTCGGCTATTTATCTCATCGTGTGGGAGGTATGACCTTGAGGTATGGGTACTGGTTAGTCTAGGGATTAAACAGCTTAAGGGCGTTGTTTTAGTTTACAAAGAACATAAGGACATATGTACTGTGACAATAAGTGTGAAAGTTTAAACTGTGCTTAAATAAATATTCAAAATACAATGCCATGTGGTAGAGTTTCCTTAAATGTATGTTTAAAATTTAATATGTTACATGTTGGTTTTAGATAAAAAATTACAAAATTACATACAGGAATGAAAATGAACTATAGAAATCTAAATACGGAGTACATATATTTGTATATTTTATAGCATGCATAAAGGTACAAGAGGTAATTTCTGTTTATACAATAAATGTGTATGATTTAAATTTGAGTGTGTGTGTGTGTGTATGTCAAAATAAAAATGGTCTACGTTGGTTAACGGTTGCTGATTCGTGTTTGGGCGGGGTCTCAGCGACCTGAGTAAGGATGTTACTTGACTTTCGCTGACGCTGGGTCTTCTCATGCTTTCCAAGGGGCGCGATGTTCTCGGTGGATTGGGGCGCGCTGCCTGGTCCCTG
This sequence comes from Macrobrachium nipponense, assembly GCF_015104395.2. NCBI lineage: Eukaryota > Metazoa > Arthropoda > Malacostraca > Decapoda > Palaemonidae > Macrobrachium > Macrobrachium nipponense. Next base: position 57,946,781 of record NC_087202.1, on the reverse strand, counting down.
TTAGCTTGGGTATTCCTTCTCCTGCTGGAGGGGAGTATATGGTCCGATTCTTGTTGGACGTTCAAGGTCGGCTTCTGAATAGCGATGCTCACCGCTTCCGTTATTAAGAGGCGACCGTAGTTGTCTTCTCAGTGCACGACCTGGGTGCCTTCTATGAGCTCTTGTAAAGATGGCTTCCTGTCGTGAACATCTATGTAATGTTGATGGATGGCCCCTTGATTTCTATGAGCCAGCAGACGTCTCCGAAGGGTCGTTGTCCTCTGGACAAGTAAATTTGTAAACTACATTCGTGCACATCGCCTTCAGTCCCCCCGGAGCGGTGCTGTTCTTCATTATTAAGGCTGCTACAAGGTTGGGCTTACTATATATCCTGAGGCTTATTTTATGGTAAGGGGCTTTTGGGGTTACGCCTCTGTTTATATATATACACATATATGCATATTTATATAAACACACATCATGTAATGTTTATTTATGTGTGTGCATGTTTTTGCCTTTGAATTTGTAAGTTTTACCATTTTTCTTTTACTTGTTTGAGCTTGTTCACGAAAATACAGGCACCAATCCCACTGAGTTTACCTCAAGTAAATTTAATGAACCTTTAGTTGAATATGACTTGTATTATTATTAGATTATCAATATCACACTATATACGCAACTCTCTCTCTCTCAAACACACACACACACACATATATATATTAGTATATGTAATGGGAAATCTGACAACTATATGTTCATCATACTTTGATGTGTTTTGATTCACTTGCATTTAAAATCTATCAATTACAGTGTAAATGTTTTCCTGGTGGCTTTTCTCAAATTCAAGTGTTCCATGCGTTCTCGAATAAAGGAATTGTTGGTAATTGGTACCACTGTCAGTCATTTTACAACAAGGTCAGGCGGTTCTGTAGTTCTTTTGCGCTCAGTCTTCACCAGCTGGCAGATTTTCTTCCAAGCACCTTCAGTTATACATTTTTCGCCAAATTACCGTCCTTGAGGTTCCTTTCTTATATGTTTGATGAAAGTTCGTCCTGGGTTATGATTTTATTCATAGATGACTACGTTTGATCAATTCATGTTTCATTTGTTATCTTGCAGCTTTTTTTACAGTCTACTACTGTTTTTGCATAATCTGTACAGTCAACCCACCACCCCATTTTCTATCTTTGTCCGAAGAAAACGATGCAAATATTATTTGGTTTTCTTTCACTTGCAGTCCAATTTCATGGTTGTTGGAGAGCCTATTGCCCATTTGGAATTCGCCAGGCTTATATTGGAAACCAGTACTATTGAGGAAACCAGTACTATTGAAAAGAGGCAAATAAGATTATGTAAAAAAAAAAAAAAAGGGTGGGGGGCAGGGGGGGGGGGGGGGGGGGGGGGGGGGGGGGGGGGGGGGGGGGGGGGGGGGGGGGGGGGGGGGGGGGGGGGGGGGGGGGGGGGGGGGGGGGGGGGGGGGGAGGGGGGGAGGGGGGGGGGGGGGGGGGGGGGGGGGGGGGGGGGGGGGGGGGGGGGGGGAGGAAAGTGACAATTTGGGCTGTGACTTTGGTAGCGTTGTTATCTTTTCGAGTGTTTCATTTCCACATTGTGTTTATTGAAATGTTAAGAATCCGGGGTCATGGCTATTTGCTGTTGTGTTCAATAGCATGGGTATATCAAGTAATAGATTAACTTGTCTTCATAAAGCCTAGTTCATATAAATTATGAATGTAATCAATCCCTCGATTATTTTTAGTGGTATTGTAACTTGGTCTCTATAAGTATTTATCGATAAATGCAATCGTCATCATTGACCTTATTACGTGTAATATTAAGTATATTGAGTTTTCAACCGATTTCTTTATAGTTTATTTTACTGACTAGGATTTGACCGTGGAGGGGTCCTGGCACGACTGTTATAAGTTCATTAAACTTATTATTTATATTTCCACTTTTATTCATCATACCGCTGAATGATTTATGCCTAAATCACATATTCCATTCCATTCCTTTCTAGGTAACTAGCCAGGAAACTTTAGAGATCAGGGCCTGATGAGTTTTATTAACCGAGTCCTGATTAGTTTTCTGTAAAAGAAACAATTGAGATGGGTAATTGTCTGTCCGTCCGCACTTTTTCTGTTAGCCCTCAGATCTTAAAAACTTTTGAGCCTAGAGGGCGGCAAATTGGTAAGTTGATCATTCACCCTCCAATCATCAAACATACTAGACTGGAGTCATCTAGCCTCAGTAGTTTTTATTCTATTTAAGATTAAACTTAGTCGTGATCGTGCGTTTGGCACCGCTATAGGTGCAAACAACACAGGCCACCACTGGGCAGTGGCCGAAAGTTTGATGGGGCGCGGCTGAGAGTATTATGGGGCGTTGTTGTGTTTCATACATTATACGCTGTACAGAAAATCCGATTGCGCCGAAGAAACTTAGGGGCGTTTTTTACTAATTTTATACTTGGTCTGCATTGATCGTTTATGCCTTTGACTGGTTTCTCCTTTACTTGCTTCCACTTCTCTCTTTTTCTCTAATTTGATTTTAGGAAGAATGGAATGGGTAAAAACGTGTTTTTTAATTTTGATATTTTTCCTTTTTCGGTACCAGTATACATGAATCTCTTTATTCGTATGTAGATTTTTTCTGATTATTTAAACACGCATACTAATAAACACACATGTATACTGCAGACATGCGCACATACGCAAAAACGCATATAATATATATATAATATATATATATATATATATATAATATATATATATATATAGATATATATATATATTAAATACAGATATATATATATTTATTATATATGATATATATATATATATATATGATGATATATATATATATATATATATATATATATATATATATATATAGTATATATATATATATATATATATATATATTATATATGTATTTGTATTTTATATATATATATATATATATATATATATATATATATATATATATATATATATAGATATTTATATATATATAACTACTATATATATATATATATATATATATATATATATATATATATATATATATATATATATTGTGTGTGTGTGTTACAATATGCAAATGTTACATGTACATACGAAACGGTTTACGAATATAGTTTGTGTCTTTGTATATAAGGCTTGTAAGAAGAAATTCATAATGAAACTTTCCCAAATCGGGCATGCATTCGCCCTTACAACTCTCCGTCTATACAAATGTTTGTTATTGAAAACTCTTCAGAGAGTCTTGTGCTTCCCTCCCAAACAGGTAATGTTATTGTGGGAAGAATTTTCAGCAGATCCTGGATCCTTTAGAATGCGGTGTCGAAATCTTTTCGTATTTTTCTCTGCAAAACTTGGGCGTACGATCCTGGATGTTTTCAATATATCCTAGAACTTGAGTTGAATCGCTTTTTCCGCCTCCCTCCTTTCAATCCCCCCCCCCCCCCCCCACCCCCCCCCCCCCCCCGCCCCCCTTTCCTCCCATCACACCCGCCTCTTCGTTTTACCTGGTATGAAATCCCTCTTTTCGTCTCCATGTTTTAATCCTTTCATCTGTTTCACATTATTTAGTCGTCATACTATTGCTACTAATTATATATCATGTATTTGTATATCTTTACTTTCGGGAGCCTGATTTCCCTGAAGTCGTGATAGAATTATTATGTCTCAAAGCAGGTTTTTTTTTATTATATCGTTTTGAAAGTCTTGTGATTATCTGTCCATTATGTCACAAAGAAAATGACACAGTAAATTCTGTCGGAGGTTCGTGAGAACTCCTTGTACATCAAGTTCTTCAAAGTTCTTCTATTTCACAATTTTACGTTTATGCACTGCCTTTTTGTTACTTTCGCATATTTGCGATAAGGCAACGCAAAGATGTATTCTGAGGAAATTTACAGATTTCTGATTCTGCCTCCCACTCACATCATTTGTCTAACCTTTAATTG
>NC_087202.1:57932899-57942335 GCF_015104395.2 Macrobrachium nipponense | reverse complement strand
TATCTATATATATATGGCGTAAAGGTTTCAACTATAACTTAATGCCTAAGTTTTAGTAGCGCCCGTTCAGTATTCTAGGATATTAACGACAATAGGCTAAATTTTCACATATCAAAACTTACTGACATACGATTGTTCCAATGGTTTACTATTTGTAGTCAATGGAAAAAAAAAAAATTAAAGTAAGAAAGGCTAGAAAGTGAAATGTATACTTATATGAATATCCTATATGAATCTTACAGGGTAAATAATATATATATGGATGGATCAGTTTTGAAAAAAGGAATATTTAATTTAGCATAAGTAATTACATATATTTTACTATTTTGCAGGTTTCCAACGTGAAAATTTATATTGTTCAAGTTTGGTACTGTTTTTTCAGACATTTTCTCGTGTGGATGGAGTGTTAAACAAAAAAATATCCAATTACACATGGCTCTATTATGAGAAGAACTAGGGACGTATTTATTACAAGAGTAACGTAATTCTTGAAGTTGCCTTGTGGGCAGTTTTTTCTTACCAGGAGATGATGTCATTAATCTTAAAAGCACCTCATCGCGTTATGCTGAATCGTTGAATCAATTGCACAAACATCATTTTCCTTTTAACCCAGATAATCCGCTTGCACAGACTTTGTCTTGTAAGCTGTGTTGTTTGCAAAACAAGCCAGCATGGAGGTGGAAGATGCGTAAGCCTCGTGAACATTCTTATTCGGTGGACCATAGGTCAGGGTTGTAACGTACCAAAAGAATCATAACCCATTTTCTTCTTCGCAGTTCTAACAATGCAAGTTTAGGTTTGGGAATTTGCAAAATCCGTTTTAAAATTAAGATGGAAACAAAATAATCGAAATGAGAATTTTCTATAACATCAAAATGAAATTGAGATTTTAAAATTTTTCTCTGAAAACTTCAAAGATAATTAAGAGTCAATGAAATCAGCTTGTATGAACATTGGTAAACGAGTATTTTAGTAATATAAATTCAGAATCTTGATTATGCGAATATTTTACTTGTAAGCATTAGGCAATGAGGTTTACAATTAAAAAAGTAAGATTCATATTCAGTGGGAAAATGTCAACATTTTCTAGAAAAAATCCAAAGTTTATATGGGAAATTAGCTACAAAGTGGGCAGTTACTTTCGTTGCATCCCCTTGCCTAAGTTAAAAGTTTTAACATTTAAACCTTAGAGAATGCGACGTGAGGGGAACTTGGATTGGATATGAACCTTTGTTGTAGGGGCACCACCAAGGATCAAATTTTCATCACAGCTTTAATTTAACAGTAAGAGTAGAGGAATTAACAGAATCGATGATTAATAAATTCCTTTTCTTGATTGCTTATGATTGCGCCTGCCGCAATCTTTTTACAAATAGCCCCAGTTCCGTTTCCCCACTTAACATGTTTAGCTAGCTCACTACCAGTGAATATTCAATTTTTTTTTCGTTTTTCGGGGGCTTCGTATTAATTGTCCTCTAATGGGAATGATTTTTACGACCTGGAATAGGTTCACTCATTGTGCTAATGCCGATGGGTAAAAAAGAAAAGTTTGTACAGCATCGAATATATATTAACATGGTCTCTCTCCCTCACATAATTGAATGATTGCCTGAATTTACTTTACCGCATTTGACCCAAGTAGTAAGTTCGCTTACAGGGCTGATTAACGGAACCTTGGCTTACACTTTGCAGTCGAAGAGTTTCACGCTTCACATGCCCTGGAAGGCATCGTCTTACAACTTTCAAAATAAATTGCTTCAATCCGCTAGCGGACAGCTGCCAAGTGGGAGTAAACGGCCCACCATTACAATGGTTAAAGGAATAAGCACCCAAAGTGAACAGGCTTATTTCGTGGATTTTATCCACTGGAACCGTCACCAGTATCCCAGCATTAATTTTTCGATTTTTGTAATGCGGAGGTGGCGTTCCAAGCAGTTGTCGAACATTGACTACAAAGGAAACATGTATTTCCCACGCTTTACCAACCAAGGAGGGTATTCAACTTCTACGTTTTGCTAGGCGGTAAGAACCTTGTGCTGGGGATTGATTTTATTTCATCGCTGAACGTATTTTATTGGTATGGCATAGGATGCAGGAGAAACAAGTATGGATGCTCAACAGAACGTCGGAACCTTCTTGCCCAGACAATTTTCCGTTGTTTTAGAACCATTTGGAATTGGCCCGCCATTTCAATTTGACTCTAGGAGGTTGTCTGGAACTGGTGTAATGTACCGAAAAGTTTTAGCTTTGTGACGCGTAGTTGAAGATTGCTGTAGTAGGAATCTTCCCGTAGGCCTAATGTATTCCATATAAATAAAGTATTCAGTAAAGGATCAGGAATCTGTATCAGTAATCAGTAATAGTAAAAGTATCAGTAAACGGATCCAGAATCTGCATATCAGCTATCACTATATAAAGCTATCAGTAAATAAGAAACAGAATCCGTATCAGTATCACAATTCATTTCATATAAATCTTATCAGGCATGCTATTTGAAGAATATATAGAAGTTAAACAAGATGGAATCATTATTATTATATGTTGCTAATGTACGCCAATAGGGAATCTATTTAAAGTGCACCTAGATTAAAATCACATGTAAGATTAGTCATTTATGTTAATCATTTGTATTAAGTGCACATTTATTCACTTGATCATATTTGAATCAAATATATAATAATAATATATATATATAATAACGTATAATATAATAAATATATATATATATATATAATATATATATATGTATAAATAAATGTATAAATAAAAATCAGCCGTTATGCCTAAAATCAAATCTGTTTTCCTTGTATCTTAGCCACTAATTGCCCAAGTTCAAATATATGATTTTTCAATCATGTAAAATGCTTTATATGTTAGGCCAATTAATCAGGAGTACATTAGTTATTATTCCGTGCTAGTATATGTATTCCTCGATGAGTAAGGAGTTATATAACTGTATCGTTATTATTAATTCACAGTGATCATTATTATTTACTATCATTATCATAGCATATGTCTTATTACCTTCTAATACCTTATATCTTCATTATTTACCTCATACGTTGAATCTGTATTTGTGCACACCATGAATTTTTTTTGACTTATAAGTTTTTTTCTACTATATCTAAATTTTTTTTTACATATAAACCAATGCTAATAAAAAACCAACAAATTAATATAAAGAAACAACGGATATTACAAAAAAAAAATTAAAAACCAAAATTAATCAACAAAAAAACATTTCCTTAACACTTGCTGAAATTAATTGTTCAGGTTAACTATTAATATTTCACCATTAAATTTCTGGTATCCACACTACTATGGGTCGAAAATGCAAGTCAAACGTACATGCCTTGGGTAAATGTTCAGTTGTTTGTTGATTTGTAGCCGACCGCAGCAAGATTATGATAAGTGTTTACCATATATATGAGGAATGTTATTGTAACATTCCACTATATTAAAAAATAAAAACTTTGTTGTTAATTAAACCAATGACCCAAGGGGTCATTATAGGAACTTGCAGGCAGTTATCATCGCAGGTCGATGGAATTACTCCGACGACGGATGGGAAGCATTACCAACAGTATACCTTGCGTACCAAACATCGCAGGTTTTCTTTATAGACAAAGGCGGAGCCTCCTTTACATATATAATATAAGTAAATATATATATATATAATATATATATATATATATATAATATAATAATAATATAATATATAATCCCCAAAACAAAATTACATTCATTACACATGCTGAAAAACAAAACACCAAAATAACAAAATTAGTAACTTATAAAAAATAAAAATCATTAAAAAAACTCATCTCACCCAAAATATCCCACCTTCAAATTCTGAAGGGTCTGCAGTTATGGAAAAAAATGTCAAATTTTTTGACATTTTAAATTTGTAGTTCTCTATGGCCCAAAAAATTTTATATAAGTATTGTTCGCATGGACGATTTGAATAATTGAACACTTGGCCAAAAGAGCTGAAATATATGAATTAATTTCGGACGGAAATCAAATTTTACCAAAAAATCCAATTTAAATTCTAACAGGTCAGCGTATGGAAAAAAAATGTCAAATTTTTTGTTCACCGGTTTAAAATTTGATTGTTTCTGAAGCCCCGAAAATTATATTAGTGTTGTTTATGGAACGTTTACAAATGGAAAACTTGGGCATTCAACTGCTACATGTAAATTGGTTGGGTAAAGCCAATATCACCCATACAAGCTAGTCCAGTTTGGTCCTGCAATCAAAGCACTTGTCATTTCTTAACCTTGCCACAAGACCGTTCCTTATCAGCTCTTGATTCTGGCGCCCTGTTTTGTTTCGATTATACTCTGCCTGACCTTTTTTGTTACCTTTTGGCTCTTTCGTTACACAAATAAGAAAAAGGGCCACTCATTACATTTGAAGGCACCCTCTTATGAAAATCTGAAGAAACAATTAATTTGCCAAGTATCCCTGTTGTCAACAACATTTTAAAACATCTACCCAGTTTCTATAATTACGTTGCCAGGTTTCTTACTCAGGAGTCGTTGTAAACTTCACATTCTGAAAACTTGTGCAAGGGATAATCAACTAAATAACAATAATCTAAAACAAACCCCTTTTGTAATATTTGCTCTTATCAACAGAGCTTGCTAGATTAGTTAGGAGTTCACCTTCTTCACATTTGCCCTTAAAAACAGGTAGTCTTTGAATGAGCTTTGGAAACCTGCAGATACCTTATCTGAAGCTTACAAAGAAGTGCTCCTGTATGGAGCTTCGTAAAACCTAGAGCTACATTTATTGGAGGGATAATTAATAAAAGTGCTGTTGAAAAGTCTAATTTAAGCCTTTCCCACACCAAAATACTGTTCAAAGTCATCACCATTTCATCTTAAACAACTTCACATTTTCCCATTAATTATGCTTACCCTAGCCAATAGGTATGGTGAAAAAAAGGATCCATTTCTGATGACTTAAAGTTTAAGCTCCAGGAAAAACGTCCTTACAGTAATTATATTTCTGTAAAATCAGTGTGAAGCAAGGTGGGGGCCACAACCTTTAGTAAATTTCTTTTGCACCTCCTATATGACTGACCACTCAGTTCCTGAGAATTAACCAAAATATTCTGCCTCTCCCATGCACTTGTTGTTTTAAAAGCCAAAACTTATATCTCTATTGAAAAAAACTGTTGGTTGCTCAGAAAAAACAGATTCAAAAACTCCATGGGCCGAAAAAAACCTATTGATAATTTTCATCTGGGCCGCTACTGTAAAAGTGGGCCAAAAAGAATAAACAGGATTCTTGATCAACAGACTTCTAGAAACTGTTTATCCAGCTTCCAACACGTTGGTTTATATCCTCCAGAATAGCTAACATTTCAGTAAACTTTATCAACATATTGCTCACAATTAGTAAGTTCTACTTAAAATGCTTCCTCATTCATAATTTCAGACCACTTAGCATCTGTAATTTTGTGATCATAATTCTTCACTTCTGCTAAAATACCTTTTAATTTTTCTCTTTTTGCAATTCTTTGCACCCTAGACAGACTACTAAAACTGTCCTTACTACCATATTGTTTTGGAATGCTACCACGTAGGAATTTTCGTGCATTAACTAAAACATCCAATGAACTCAAAAATAAGTGAGAAAACATTAAGTACTAAACTTAACTTTACAACTCAAGAGTGCTCTATCCAATAAGAGAACCCAGTCTTAACCAATTTGGTAAATTTCTCTAGTCCTTTTGTATTCAAATGAACTTCATCAGCAAACAGCGCCTTATTGTCTAGTTTGGATTTTCCATCAACTCTTGAATAAAAAAATCCTTGAACTTGAGCCTATAAATATACCTATTCAAGTATTTCCACTGATAATGTTAATTTATTCCGGTAGGACACTGAAATCTGTTACCAGGTGAATAATACCTTTGCTCAATTTGAATGGCAATGATCTTAGACCTAGGCAACCAGCCACGTAACTTCTGGTAAAATTCAGAACAATGCAGTTTTACAATCTCTAAGCTTAATCGAATACTAATATCATTACCACATAGGAAAACAAAAACAAAATCTGGGTCATATGTCCTCAACTCTGAAATAAATCTATCATTTGCAACCACGGTTCTAAACATAGTCTCATTAAAACCAAAAAATTCACACTAAAAATCAATATCATTAACTTTAAAATTTTAGGGAAAAACTCTTTGCAAATGCTTAACAGAAGAGCGACCTACTAGTGCTAACTTCATACTGAAATACGGGCCGCCCTGGAGTTCTGCTGCAGTGCACGACATCAGCTAACACTATTATCGAAACCAACCAACTTAGCATAGCCCCACGTTGGGCGTCATCTTGGAAAAAAATTTTAATACTGCATATATTATTCCAACAGGTAGACAACTAAGTTGGTTGGGATGAAAAAAATCGCTATACTAAAATATAAATTTTATTTCCTCCTTTCTAGAACATGATGAATTAATATGGTGTCTTCCTTAATTGTTCTGATGTTCTCAACCCACTGTTTAACAAGATTTCCTGAGAGTGCAAAAAAAGTTACCTTCATTAGACAATGTGCCAAAAAATAAGTTGGAATACCAAAAAACAAAAACCCGAAAAATATGAAGAAAACTATGCAACAAAGTGTGTAGTAACCGCTGTCTCAACACACGAAACAATACTGAATAAAAAACATAGTTTAACTCAAAGGCTACAAATATTGTATTCCTCTCACTTGAAGAAACTAAACTGAAAATCTCAAGAATTTCTTAAGACTAACTGCTAAGACACCGAAGTAAATTATGCAAAACATTATCTTGTTAAGAGGACATAATTACATTGAGATGATCGGTATTATTAATGACCAACCTTATAAATCATCCTTGGTGCTACTCAGTTGATCTCGATGCTTAGTATGCGAATCATAGTCGGCAAACATAGTTCCGTCCGGGGCGGCGCCGGTGGCTTTATTCTCCTCCATGTTAAAAACAATGTCTTTATATGCAATTTAGGGAAACAGCATATCCAGTTTGAAAAAAGGCGTGAAGTCGGACAAAAAAGCCACCCAGTATGAGAGCGCTGGTGTCTTGACGTTTACTCTCTGAACGTGCCTCCTACAACTCTCTCACTTCTTGCCTGCCTTGCGCCATACCTTTTTTATTTACATCAACACCCAAACAACCGTAGTATGGCTGTTTTCCTGTGAAATCAAAACAAGAAAACAGTATCCATTTCCTTCTTAATTCCAATGGAATGGGAGGAAACCAATTAAGATGAAATAAGGTTGTCAAATACCAATCATAAACTTATGAATAAACTTCAGTTTCCTTTCATTCAACCATAAGAAAAATATAATCGTGAAAAAATATTTTCTAACATCACTTAAGGTTCTTTGCAGCGTGCCTTCGGCCCCAAGTGGCAACCCCTTTCGTTTCTTTTACTGTACCTCTTTTCATATTCTCTTTCTTCCATCATAATTTCTACACTCTCCTAACAATTGATTCGTAGGGCAACGGCGAGGTATTACTCACGTTGCACCTTTCAAACCTCTTACTGCCAATTGCCAATTTCCGTTTCTGCGTTGAATGACCTTATAGGTCATAGTGCTTGGTCTTTAGCCTAAATTCTATATTCAGTTCAATTCAAAGAACTAGAATCGTCAATCGTGCTGACGAGGGACAAAAACGAAATGCAGTTGTCACACAATCTTTCTTAATCTCGGAAAGTCAGACAGATCAGGGAGGAGATCAATGAATGGGGACCTGAGAGAGATGCAATCTCTCACAATCGGAAGGTCTTCGACGGCAATAAATCCTGCTCACGGAAATTTATGGCGGGTCTTCGAGGTAAGGACCTGGATACAAGATCCCAGATACAATCAATTCTCTCGTTACTGAACAAGTTATTTCTAAATGGAAGGTCAGGATACTGATAGCCTGATTAGGCTTTTTCTTTCAAGTTCTAATTTACAGATTACAGGTCAGTACATCTGCGTGTAACACTGAGGCAGTAAATATGTTGCGTGGAAACCATTAGAAAAACGTATGTTATTAAGAGTGTACGTTGTTATTAGAATTAATTGCCTGTGTTGCAACAGCACCTGGAAACCCCCTTACAGTCTCTGGTCAGAATGGCCGCCACAAAACACTCGGCTCTCTTTGCCTTCAGTCACTTTTTTTTTTTGCAAAAATTAAAAATAAAATAAAATAAAAATAAATAAATAAATGGAAGAAAGTTTTACTCTTACAAATCTACCATTTTCTCTAGTATTCAAAGATTTGTCTATTATCAGTTTGGTTTCAACACAGGGATACTTATATTGCAATGATTGACTGGGGGCTGTTTGCCCTCTGTTACTGGACATTTTTGCGCATCTAAGTCCAATCTCTAATTCTGTTCACGTGTGTGCTTGCTGCTCTAATCATTCACCAGCCTTAAAGTATTCAATTCTAAATTTGTTACTATTGTACTGGTCGCTCTTTTTTTAATTCTACTAAAGAAATTTACCACAAATTTGCCGTCATATTACCTGATGTTAACCCATAAGTTAACATCAGGTAATATTCCATGCTTTATGTTAGATGAAATAATAAAAAAATAAGATAAAATAACAATATTCCATCATATTCCCCCTATAGAAGTTGCTAAGAAACAGAACGAAAAGATTTGGCGACAAGCGGAAAAGAAATGAGATGAGGGAAGAGACCGATCGATGGCTGTAATTGAACTAATTCGGCTACATAACAACCCGAGGCCCTATAAGGCCCCTCCTTCACTTACCTCCATTGCCAACTTAATTAGGAAGAGACCTTTTCATTTGGGTCACTTGGTTTCTCTGTCAAGACATGACGCTTTGGATGTGGCTCCATCTTGATATTTGTCTGTTATATACATACTCACATAAAAACATATATTTAGACAGACAGAGGGAAATAGGTAGATAAATTCGAGACAATAAGTAGATAAAGTTCGACTAGGCCAAGTACTGAGAAAATCGTTTCCTGGAATCAGTTGAAACACAATCGGTGACAAATCTCTCAACAGCCTTGGAAAATTTATCGCGGTGTTACTTGTCTCACTATGAAATCGACTTTGTATACAGAAATTTAGACATAGTTTATTTAAAATACAATGTGGTGTATTAGATTGCAGAACTAATACACCACGTCAGGTAAGACGAACAAAGTAAAGATCATCAAATCCAATTTTCATTTTTAAAAGGCAAACCAGGTTTTACAAAAATGTATACACTACCTTCCTTAGTAAGAAACCTAAAGACTAAAAACTTAACTACACTCAATTTACTTACTTTCATGACCTTTAATCCCTATTAACAACATAATCAAAACGACATGAAATGGTCACTAAACATGATTTACGACATTTTAATAACAAAATATTTTTTTATGTTTGCAAATGTTCCGATGTTTTTGCTATGCTTCCCT
>NC_087202.1:57915399-57922899 GCF_015104395.2 Macrobrachium nipponense | reverse complement strand
ATGCATGGAAAGTGGGAAGAGTGGGGTTGAATTAGTTGTGCTAGCCGAGCTGAAAGGATCTGCAAGCCTCTGGAGTCTCCCTGGACTCCACGACAGATCTTTTTGATCGCTGTCGGCACGGTAGTGTGTGAGGAGTACCTTCCACACAATGTCCAAGGATGACTCTAGTTGGTTGGCCATCCATGGCAGTCTGTGTTTGTTCACAGATGGAAACATACATGTCATTTGATACAGATGATTCAGTTCAGCAGTCCATATAGTGGTGATAATAAATGGAATGAGAGGAGTTGTGCTTCTCCGAGCAAGTGCTGCTCTCTTCAGGTGAGTCAAGGTGGAGATAATGGCATCTACTATCGTTTCCAGAGGCCGTGTAATAGTGTTTTTCCCAAATATCTAACAACCGGCTTATGAATTTCCATGAAAACTACAGCAATGAAATGTTTCAAACATTGGCCTAATTTTTGGTAGTACAATTAATTGACAGATGTGCTTAATTAAGCCGTTTACTCCTAGAAAAAAGAGGAACTTCTTCCCTTCCTTCAGAGCTTGTTTGTGAAGAGGTGGTATCTTAATGACGTAACTGTGACGCAGAGGTTCCCCCAACCCTCCCTCGTCGTTTACACCTATGGCTATCCTAGTACTCCCCCCCCCCCCCCCCCCGCCTTCCTTCTTCGCCTTCTTTCCTTCCTATTCACCCATTGTTATTAGGCTACCGAGTAAATCCCTGTTAGGAAAGACTGTGTACTTCACATATAAAATGAGCCGGAAGAGCAAGTAAAAATGTTTTATGGTGGTAGATAAATGATTAGATGGTTTACAAATTATCGAACGTAATAGAAGAGGTTTAAAACAGGGGTGTGGAATCGCACTGAGATATATTCTACTCGGACTCCTACAAATTTTAGATTTGCGACTAACAAAAAAATAAAAAAATAAAATAAAAAAATAAAAACATTAGTAGAAATAGAAAACAATTTTTTTCCTTGAGAAAGTTTTAATTTATTTGGAATGATGTTACTGGGGCAAGACTGGAGGCAGGATTCAGAAATAATTTCACCGGACTTCGACTCCTAACCTCAGAGCCCTTTTAGTACATCCAAAGTAACTCATCGGCAGCTAGTTGTAGTAAGTAGCTCTGAACTATTTCATATAGATTTGACTTTAGTCATGGCAAATATGTTGCTTTGTCCTCGCCATTGCAAAACTACAATTTGCGCTGAAACTCCTTCACCATTTACTTTAACAAGAGAGAGAAAGAAAGACCGCCTGAAATTAGTATAAAAGAATCGGTAAGAAAACAAAGTATGACTTTAATAAGCTGACATTGATATACTGCAATATACTGCTAGCCAACATATATATATATGATACTATATATATATATATATATATATATAATATATGTATATATATATATATATATATATAGTATATACCTATATATATATCTTTGTTATTTAAATGTTTTTTTTTTTTTTTTTTTTTTTCCTACTAGCCATGGTGAAATGAGTTGCTGATGCTATGGGGATGACTCCGACACGCTGTCCGAGTGTTGGTGAGCCGTGAAAGATCCTCATCCACCTGAAACACCACCTGCATCATCAAATACGTCGCCTCTGGTCTTTGACAACTTCACCGTTGGTTCCATTAGGAGACATGTGCACAGCATGTTTGCTGCTAGCGATTTTTCACTATTGCCAACTTTAGCCGGAAGAACTTAAAATGCTAAATATCATTCCTGAAGAAACATCCGAGAAGGCAGTATGGCGAATCCTCCCATAACATGGGTTTCCAGTACAAAACATTCCAGCGGAAAATGTACCTAAGGAAAGAAACTTTGGACGTCGTTTGCCGCCGAGTTGATGCTCTACTCGATCCCTCCAGCCAACATCTTGATGAAGGAAGAGAAGTAGTGTATGTCGATAGACGTGTTTTTTTACGACGGGAATGCAACATAGCAAGGAGTGGGTGGACACCTCTCAATCTGTCACCAGTGCCACCTACAGCCGGCAGGTGCCACCAGGAGAAAGGAGAGAGGTTTGTGTGGTAGCAGGTGGTAACAGCTGAAGGTTTTGGTAGAAAAATTCATTTTTCTCTGCTTCCCTGCGAAAAATCAAACCGGCGACTACCACGGAGAAAATAAATAATTCAGAGATATTTATTCTCGGTGGCTAACATCCACAGCTTCCTGCCGTCGCTTGAGGATCTCGGTGCTGGTGCTAGACAACGCCCCTACCATAGCCCAATTGACAGGAGATAGCCGATGCCCAACAACAGCTACAAAAAAGGCGGATTTGGTTAACTGGCTCAGGTCTCCAAAAATACAGTATCCAGCTCCACGCAACACGCCCTGAGCTTCTAAAGATATGCAGGGACCAACCGGCCGAAACCAGTTTACATTGTGGATAATATAATCGTGAATGGGGCCATGAAGTGGTTTCGCTTGCCCCCTGCCCATCCTGAGCTCAACGCCATCGAGGCAGGTGTGAGGCTGTAGATGAAACGACAGGTGCGCATCCTCGTTGCAGGGGTTTACCCGTGCTGATCTCTTTGCCAGGCTTGAAGAGGCCAGGCTTGCTGTAACAGGGGAGACGAACGGTGGGTTGGCGCTGTCAGGAGATCAAAGATATTTTGAAGATGATTACTGGCTTTCAGATAATATTCGAAGACAGTATAAGATCCGGTCATCATCAACATTGATAGTGACGAAGGAAAAAACGATCTTTTCCTTGAGAGTGATGATGAGTAAAATGTATAAGTGTCCATTTCTTGTTTTTCTTTCCATTTCATCCCTCATACTATCTATGCTTTCCAGCAATTGGTGATAACATTATTGGAAAAGCAAAGCTATGAATACTTTTGATATGAGTTTATCAACTTGGCATGTAGACAATGTCAATGATTTCTCAAAGTAAGGTTGATTGGTTCATTAATTGAAGTCTGGGTATAATTCCAGTGACAAAGTCGCAATGATATTTGTCACATACCTTTTAAGTAACAAAAATAGGTACTGGTACTTATAACGTAAATAATATATTAAAACTATAGGTTGAAATATAATAAATCTTATGTATGTATGAACACACACACACACACACACACATATATATATATACATATATAATATAGTATATATATATATATATATAGTATATATATATATATATATATATAATATAGTATATATATTATAATATGATTTCAAAAATTTATCAATGGCCGATGTCAATGCCCTTATATGAAACATCTTTTAGAAGTCTACCTTCCTAAGGAATTCAAGCTACTCTCTCTGGTGAAAATTGATATGATAAATTATATCAAACAATGCTCTCTGTCATTTCTTCCTGGCAATTGATGTATCGAGTAACAACACCTGTGTTGTATGGAAGAATGAGTCCTACGGCTTAACCTAACGAAAACTATATTTCTATTGCCTTACCAACACTCGCTTGAAGTGCGAAGTGTAGGGTTAGTATGGCTTCTTTCGTCTCCTGTCATAAGTCTCATTCTTGATCTTCAATGTAAGTGAGTGGGTAAGATATAAAAGGTTGGTCTTGTGTTTAGGTAGGTATCTAAAGTCACGAATCACATTACCAGGTATGCTGAACTTTTTACTGACAAAGAATTTCGTATTGCTTGGTGTAGGTCATATGACAATTATCTATGGAGTTAAACAGGCGTTTAACAATTCGGGGGATGGGAGGTACAGGGGAAGAAACGTTATACCAACGTCACTGAGGGACGTCATCACTTTGCGAATGTGTGGGTGGGCTAAGACTGGCTTTAGCCTCTATTTTTCTTAAGTAAAAAATAAAAAAGTTAATGAAACGTAATTGGCAATGCACAGTATTTCCCAAAATTAAGCCATTGTATGAAGCGCTCCCTGCTTTGAATATCATGGAAATCCATCAGTTATTTTAGGAGTTATTTACACTATTACACGGCCTCTGGAAACGTTAGTAGGTTGTTGGTCTGCTGTTGGGCACGCACGTGGCCGGTACAGTATATTTTGAATTTTGAAGAGGTGTCATTCAAAATGAGTTGATATTTTGTTGAGTGTTTAAGTAAGTTCGTCCTTTATGAAAAACTGTTTATTAGACTGGTCAATTATATAAGACTTTTTATAAACCACTTTGGTGAATTTATCATATTTTACAGTTTTCAGTATTGTGTGTTTTTATTATTGTTTTCAACTTATTTACTTGGTATTCTTTCACAATCTTAGTGCTTCTTAATGGTTTAATCTTTTGTTTACTAATTTTGCTTCACATTTTTTAAAATTTGGTGATTTTATTTTGGTTCATATTAAGCATTAATTAAAATTATTTTACAAGTAATAGTAAGGTAAAAGTAAATAGAGAATTTAATTAATTTAGAATAAATATTTGTATATAAAAATTTGTACAAAAGTGTTCATTATGATAGCAATTAACAATGTAAATAATTCAGGCGAGAGATAGTTTTGTTCCCTTCTTCAGTTTTGTGAAGTGACTCGAATCGAGGACACAATTACAGTTATTCAGTGCTTAATGGAGTGATGCTCTTTGATTAACTTTAGTATATTTTTAATGCCTCACATAACTGATAATTCTTTAACGGAACACTCTGCCTTTAGAGTACTCCAGCTCGTTTATTTTGGTTATGAGATTTCAAGTATCTGGTCTGTATGTGAGGCAAGTTTGAATTCTGATAGTAAGTGTACTAAGCAGGTATCTGGAACAATTCGTGACATATATATATATAGTATATATATATATATATATATATATATATATATATTATATATATATATATATTATATTCCTACAAATATTATAAACTACAGTAAAGTGTAAATGGTGTCATAACTTGTAACTTATAGCGTACATGAGAGTGTCAATTTTATAATTTATTATTTATTAATTATCTATTTTTTAGATAATAATAGTATATTTCCGGCGTCGATGACCCAAGTTGTTGTTACTCATGGTCAGTTTCACATCAATCAATCAGTCAATCATAAATATCTCTCACCTTTGCTAAATGTAATCATTTTTCATTCATATATAAAATAGTTCACTGGTCAGTACGGAATGTATTATACGTAAAAAAAACGAAATTTGGAACTTATACCTTGACAGCACGGATCGACGACTTTCATGTGCCAAATTTTTAGCAGTTGTTTTTATATAAATGTTTGTGTGCATGCGTGTGTCTATATATGTATGTATATATATATATATATATATATATATATTATATATATATATATATATATATATAGTATATATATATATATATCATATATATAATAAAACAACTGATAAAACAATTCGAAACATGAAAGTCGTCGATCCGTGCTGTCAAGGTATACGTTCTAAATTTCGTTTTTTACGTATAATACATTCCGTACTGACCAGTGAACTATTTTATATATATGAATGAAAAATTATTACACTTTAGTAAAGGTGAGGTATATTTACGATTGACTGATTGATTGATGTGAAATTGTACCATGGCGTAATAACAACTTGGGCCATCGGCGCTGGAAATATACTGTTATTTAATTTAATAGATAATTGATAAATAAAATAAATTATAAAAATTGACATCTCATGTACGCTATAAGTTACAGTATGACACCATTTACACTTTACAGTAAAAAGTTATAACTTTTGTAGGAATAGATTTATACTAGGGGCATTAAAAGGAAAATACCACACGTAGCACTTAGAGATGTGTTTATTCCCGAAGGAAAAGCTACACATAAGATTAAAGTTAACGACTTAACAAAACATATGTTTAATGAATATCTCATTTTACAATCTCGGTAGACTTATTAAAATAAATAACGTCTCAGTGATTCAAAAATGGCTTGGGCATTGTTTTATGTAAGGTTACAATTACCGGTGTTTGACACGCCATAATGGCTTGCTGGCTTTTCCTGTCGGAACTCTGTTCTGCAGTTCAGTCACATGAGATGTTTGTATTGAAATTATCAAGAAATTAATTGAGGTTAAAAAAAAAAAATGTCTTCCATAATCAGTTCAGAAAATTTCACGGGTAATGATTAAAATGTTGGGAAACTGTAAATAAAAACATTCCAGCTAAGGGGGATGCAATGTGAAAACCACAACAAGGAATCTGGCACAGCATAAAACAGGTGACTGCAAAGTTCCCATGATTGGAATCATAGGCGTAAAGTGGAATACGGTAATCCATAAATTTCCAAAATAGTAATTAAATCTAAAAACTACAGCAAAATAGTTCTAAATTTCATCTAACTTTACGTACACGAAATGCAAAACTCGCAAATACTAAAATTGACGTATCAGCGAAACTACTACCTAATAAAACCTCCATTACAGGAGAAACAAAATACTTCCAAATTCGGAAGAGAAGAAGGCACAGCCGTTTTGGAAGAGCAAATGCCAGACGAATAAAGCAATATTTTACAAAAAATGAACCTCAAAACTGCTTCAACGAATCCAAGACAGTATTGCGAAGGGAGCAGAGACAATGACAAGCGCTGTGTTGCAAGACATGCACCATGATGCAGGAAGGAATACGTCTGACGGGAAAGAAAGCCCATTACTGAATAAGAAAAGGCAAACATTCACGATACACCGAGAACAACAATATTCTGAGAAAATATAAGAGACATTTTTTTTTAATATCAGGAACATAACCTTGGCAGGAGGCGACATTGTTCTGAAAAAGAGAAACAAGAAAATGCTGAAAAAGAGAAACAATGAAATGCTGAAAAAGAGAAACAATAAAATGAATGTCTTCTGACGGAGTATTTCAGAGCTCTTTTGTAGGGCAAGTTAAATATAAATACAAAAAAAGGTCGCAACATTGTGAAGTTTGAGGGAGATGGAAGCGAAAATGAGGTAGGCAGAGCGAGCGACGATAATGATACTGGATAAATGCTATGCACGTAATGAATGGCATATATAGTTAGAGTAATATAACGTTGTCTTGAGCATGTGCTTGTTCTACGGTTAATGTGCTGTTCAGCAGCGTGGATGAAAATTCCGCCTCTATAATGGTGTGAGAGAGAGAGAGAGAGAGAGAGAGAGAGGAGAGAGAGAGAGAGAGAGAGCGAGAGAGAGAGAGAGAGAGCGAGAGAGATTAGTTATTTGCTTCAGCGGCATTCACTCGTCAAAGCCAGAATACAAATCCTTCTAGCTTTCTATAGATTATAGCTGATGTCCTAGGTGTTATCACAAACTGTCAACGAGTGAAACTCCGTTTGGCCGTATGAGTCAAGATAACACGCGGAATATCCCACAAGATTCTAGTAGCTGATAAAGTCCCCATTCAATCGGAAGGAAGAAAAGCATGTACGAATTAACTACCGCCAAGTGCATTAGATGGCTTTGGAATGTTGCATCAGCAAATATCATTACAAGAGGGCCGGGTAAAAGGAACATTTCTCTCTCACCCCCTTGCAAACACGTACAATGGTCTTCCTGTCATCATAGCAGTAAAGACAGGTAGCCTATCAGATGCTTTCAA
>NC_087202.1:57881513-57914899 GCF_015104395.2 Macrobrachium nipponense | reverse complement strand
CGCTGTGATTTTTTGAAAAAATTATTTTTTCCGCTTCCGCGCTCACTCCAAACCGGCGCCGGCACAGGAGAGGTTTTGATTTTTAGGGCTTCGGCGTAAGAGGGTTAAAAAAAAGACATGTATTCATCTCGATCGACCGAAGCAGAAACCCTTATCTTACTTGATGACAGATTCCCAAAACACATTGAAGATTCGAGCTCGCTTATCAAACGTGTTGACAGATTAGGAAAGCAAACAGAGATCTCGCAGTTCCTCTAATCTCACAGTGCTGACATAATAGGGAAACAATTGTAGTTTCGAATGGACAAAGAAAATCTCTCTCTTTTTACGTTCTATGTTATATATATATTCTTCTATATTATGTTATGCAAAATCTGAACACACATTTAAAACAGCCTATCTTTAAGCTATCTAGGAATCTGAAAAAATGTTGCACAATTCTACATAACATTTTATACAGTTACAGAGGAGATATATGCATTTTGAAAGTAGCAATATATAATATATATATATATAATATATATATATATATATATATATATATATATATATATATATACATTATATATATATATATATATATATATATATATATATATAATAATATATATATATATATATATATATATATACATATTATATATATATATATATATATATATATATATATATATATATATACTATAATATTATATATATATATATATATATATACATATATATATATATATATATATATATATATATATATATATATATATATATATATATATATATATATACATATTTATATATATTATATACATACCATATATATATATATATATATATATATATATATATATATATATATATATATATATATATATATATGTATAGGTTATATATAGTGATTCCTCTTCTGTGCCGTGGTTCGAATCCACGAAAGGACGAAATTATTATCATCTAAAATATCCCTTCGGTTAAAAATATATGGAAAAATATTAATTCCGAGGTAGGTGGGCTTAGATATTAAAGGACATTTGTAGTTTAATGCATGTATATGAATCACTGTGATATGATAAAAATTCATAGATGCATGTATGTGAGTGTATTGACCGATAAATTGCAGGCATCCGTTTTTCGTTGGCGTATGCCACAAGTCATACAATTACTGTAATTTGTTCATGTCAGATGAATTGCCTGTAATATGCACAATCAATTAAATCGCTGTCACATTCATGCTTTCGAATGGTGATCATATGACGCGAAGGATCTTACTATCATTTATTACCTTCTTTTAGAAATAATATGTGAAATGAAAAAGCCATCGGGAGGGATGAAAGTGAGTAATTGCAGTTGGGGACAATGGCTACTGGAAAAGTACTACATATAAACTGAACGAATACAGCAAATGAAGTGCAGGAGATCATCAAAGCGACGCAAAATATTAAGGAGATTCTCCGAGAGAAATGTGTCACTGTCTCTGCTGTAACAAAGCCTCATTGCTACTGAAGGAGACGCCCATGGCAAGTACCACTATATTAATTTGCCAAAATCATGAGGATGTGGAATGTGCCATGGAGAGTCAGACATGAAGTGATAAAGGAAAGAAATAAGAAAGGTTGAGGCCCTAGAGAAGAGACAGCGCTGGGTGCTAACGTTTGTATTGTTGTCACCGTTATTAATTACTATTTATGTAATTCTTTTCAGCCTTCTCAAATTAATGCTACATTTATTTTCATTCCCTTCCAGAGCCTAACCTGTGAAGTTATCTTGCCCTATTATCAGATAATGAATGCCTCCTCTGCTTGAATAGCAAGTTATTAAAACTTCTATAATCCTTCATCGTTCCGAGACTGATTCCAATTAAGTTCTAAATTTCCAAGAAGATGGAAAGTATTTCTCAGCTTTACGAGTTCACTGACCAAATTTAGCTAATCCATTCCACGGTTCGAAAAAAGCAATTCCCCTAAGAAACCCACCCACGCTCTCTCTCTCTCTCTCTCTCTCTCTCTCTCTCTCTCTCTCTCTCAAACCTCCGTACAATTACTGACGAGTGGCTGCCTAGTACCATATCCAGCCACCCTCACAACAGTACTATGATATACTAAGCCCACGAACCTGTTTTTCTGAAGCATCTTCCTCAACATATCCCTTGCATTAGGAAGCACCTAAACCAAAATTCATCAAACAAACCGAACTAAACCAGAACTTCCTTGATGGAGGAAGCAACGTCACATGCATTTCTTTCTAACGTCTTCTCTGCCAAATTTCTTTTACCGGAAGTTCACAATTAGTCTAAACAAGTAGAAAACAAGCAATAAAAACCGTTGTCATGTCACCACCTTCCTTTTACTTTGAAGGTCGGGCGCGCTCACACACACACACACACACACACACTATATATATATGTGTGTGTGTGTGTGTGTGTGTTTGTTTATATACACGGACAATTATTTCCATGCTTTAAAATCTCCATTTTTCCATTGACGCTTGACTTCTGGGTGCTTACATGAACCTTTCATGCAGGAATACCTTCATTTTGTAATATTTTCCTATACTGTTTTTGACGCATTCCTCGAAAACAGCTCTCATCAGATGTTACTGGATTCTCTCTCACATCCGTACTAACGTTCTCGCTACTATTTAACCTGTTCCTATTTATTTCGTAAAATTAAACTTAATACCGTTTTTTCGCTCTGAACTTCCTCATCTCATTCTCACCCGGGACTTGAGGAAGATGAGAGAGAGAGAGAGAGAGAGAGAGAGAGAGAGAGAGAGAGAGAGAGAGAGAGTAAGCTTAGCTATCTACTACCGATGTCGATAATTAAAAAAAGATAAATGGCCTAGAATTGTTCATCAGTAATTAACACATTTCTTTTCTTTTGATAAACTTCCAGTAATTTCGATAGCGTTTCCATGGCAGGAAAATAAGTGCAGGCAAAGTAAATGTATCTAAACAGGCGTTTTTTTTTTCTTTTAATAAACCGACATATCACATCTACGAGCTAAAATTGCACAAGCATTGATCTGTGTTCGTGATTGCGCTGACAACTCCATTTGCAAACATCAGAATTGTCTATCGACAACAGTCAGGTTTTGGGTTTAACCTTATTACGTAATTAGCAGAAGAGCAACGTTAATAGTGTGCCCGGGTTCGGGTCTTCCAGAGTTAATTACTCGTATGTGGTAGATAATTATACAGCACTTGTATCACTGGCACAGCAGAGTTAGTCGCTGTGTTTGCACAGCTTTTAATTAGTGTAACAAGAAGTTTCCCCTCTGAAAATATGCAATTTGTGAGAATTTGGTTTGATTATATGACATCGGAGTCCATTACAACCTTATTTCAGCAAGATGTGTCTTATATTATTTGTGCCTACAGAATGAGAATAATATAACAAGAATTTGCCTTCAGGAACAATTTGGCAAGGCACGCCAATATGCAAGAAAGAATAAAGCCTGTATTTGATAATGAAAGATGAACTGTGAACTTTTCAGTTTACTTATTAAATTAGGAATTTTCTATACAATCTTTATTCTTTTATTGTCAAACAGCTCGATAACGAATGTAACGGTCACTACTGCATTAAAAACATATGCATAAAGTATGACCAAAATATGGAAAAAAACAGAAACATAAAATAAATAAATAAATATAATTAAATTCTTATTACTAAAACTCTAACATTACATACAAACAGCTTCCATGAAACAATGCGACGGTTATTAAGAAATGTTATATAATACAAACTAACGAAGGGAGGAGATAAATAACTACAAAGAGCAACCTTGTCTACGTATTATGAGTAATTGTTTTAATCCCATAGATGGAGAAATTTATGTGGACACGGGAAACATTTACCATGAAAATTAGCGGAATGTAATTTGCCAATAAAGCTTTATATCTTATAGATTTATTTAATCGTCGTGAATCGATTGTCAGCTATGGAAAGTTCCCTAAAATTTAGAAATGAGAGATTTATGAAAGAAATAAATAGAGAGAAGCAAAAAGTGAGGAGAACAACAGCATAAAGCCAATGGACGAGGAATAAAAATAAATCGTGCAAAACCTAATCATGGGAGGAATACCGCGTCTTTTTATGCAATTTCTTTAATATCTATCAACAGTATGATGATAGTAAAACAGGTCTCCAGGGGGCGTTTTTGAAAAACATTACGTGTTTTCTTCCTCCCTGATAGATTCTAAAGCACTGTCTCCTAACCATCTATCCACGAGCATACACAAAATAAAAAAAAATATAAGCAGACTACCACAAACAACTGTATTTTCTCAAGGTCCCCACATTCCCAACCTTCTAAGCTGTATTTTGGGTTTCTGTCATTTTCACCGTGATAAATTAGGTAACGGCCAAAAAAAAAAAAAAAAAGGTCAGACTGAACTCCATGTTAGGTTGCAGTTTTCTTTAATATATATATATATATATATATATATATATATATATATATATATATAATATATATATATATATATATATATATATATATATATATTTTTTTTTTTTTTTTTTTTTTTTTTTTTTTTGCCACAGGAAAAGTTAGCAAACCGTAATGAACTGGCTTTGGACGAGTTTCCTTCGCAGCTGTGACATCAGAGAGAGAGAGAGAGAGAGAGAGAGAGAGAGAGAGAGAAATTTGCCAAAGGGGTACACCTTAGTGGAGTTAGGATTACCTCATCGAGTCCTTTCTGGTTTAAAAGAAGACTTGAGCACTAATCACTCACCATGCAATTTTTTTGTATTCTTTTCATACCCTCTCTCTCTCTCTCTCTCTCTCTCTCTCTCTCTCTCTCTCTCTCTCTCTCTTCTTCTTCTTCTTCTTCTTCTTCTTCTTCTTCTTCTTCCACTGCAATTAGCTACAGCCAAGATATTTTGATAAATCACCCAAGGCGAAAAATGGGAGTGGGACAACAATGAACCAAAGAGGATAATAATAATAATAATAATAATAATAATAATAATAATAATAATAATAATAATAATAATAATAATAATGATAAACTTTATTTCAGCTCAAGGCCATACATATGGAATATGCAAAATATAGACAATTACATACACAATCTAGATACATGAGATAACATGATAAAAAAGGATAAATGGGCAATATCCCCAACAGTTGCTGAAGATATAAAGGTAGTATTCATAAAAATGGTAATAACCGTAATAATATTGAGATAATAGTTGAAATAAACATAAAAAATTATAACAATTAATGAAGCAGATTGCATATAATTGAATTCCTGCTAGGGACCTTGGGTGGCTACATTAGTCAGGTCCCGAAGGCTAAATACGAAAATTTAAAGTAGCAAAATTCAGTACTGATAATATTCACAGTCATAAAAAAAGAATAAAATACCAGTAATAAAAAAAATCATTTTAGAAATATAATAACAATGACAGGTTCTGCAGATGACACTGCAAAAATAGAGAATAAATTATTTAGGGAACAGACACCTCATTTTCCCATCTTTCCCACAATTTAGGTCTATCTTCTTGCCTCATTACTTAGGATGCTTTGTATGAGCGAATCGCAGCTTTTTCTCAGACGGGTGTTCAGACTGGACATTGTTTACCTAACGATGATTTTTAAGTTATCCAAGTGGTTTTCTATGAACCTCTGCGTGGCGGAGTGGTGGCGAGTAGTGTCTGTGAGGCGTCTCACAATGTCATAGTGAACAACAGTGACACGCCTCATGGTCTCTCGGGTATAGTTCGTCCATATATATACTGTAACAGCACGAGCAGAAAAGCAGCAGTTTCGTGTCTCAGTGACAGAGAGCAAACCTCCTTGCAATCATGTTGCCAGTTGCGCATAGTTTACGAAGCCTCTATTCTATGTCTGCTGTATCTTTTAGGTCGTCTGTGATAATGTGACCCAAATACGGAAATTCATGCACGAATTCCATCCGATGATTTCCGAAAAAATTTGTAGTTCTGCAATATGCTTGAGAAAACTCAGGAGCAGCGACATGCACTGGGTCTTGGTTTCGTTGCATAGGATATCAAATTCCTCTGCATATTGGCTACAAGTGTCGATGAGTCGCTGGAGACCTCGCAATGATGGGGAAATCAGAACCATATCGTCGACGTAACAGAGGTTGTTTATAGTTCTTTTGGTGACAGTGCATCCGATTGGGAGTGAGTTCTATTTGACATTCAAGGTATCTGTGTACGTATTAAACATGTATGGAGAGAGACTGCCCCCTTGCCGAAGCCCGTTTAGGGAGCCGAAGTGTGCGACAATACGTTACCCTATTTGACACAGAATTGTTGTGTGGAGAGCCAGCAATATAAAAGGCCTATTTGATAAAGGGATTTGCCTCTTTTATGCAGCTTCAAGAAGAGCTTCAGGTTGTTTACACTGTCAAATGCTTTTCTCACGTCCACAAAACAAAGGAAAACAGGAGAGGCTGATGATGGGTAATAGTTCAGCCATTTTTTCACTATGTAGATGCAAGTGTCGGTTGAGCGGTTTGCTTTAAATCCGAACTGGTTGTCAGTCCTCATGAAAGCTCACCAAAGAACACCAACCTCATTATTACAACAGCCATAGCAAACTTTCATCATAATGATGTCGCTCAAGAATCCTTTCTAACCACCAATGGCATCCCGCGCAGGTGGGACCCATACAAAAGTGAAGGCTGCCATAGAACACCGAACTTGTCTTCAGCTGAAACCGCCGAGACCCTAGGGACCGATGCTCGCTCTCTCTCTCTCTCTCTCTCTCTCTCTCTCTCTCTCTCTCTCTCTCCTTAAATACTTAAAGTGGTTTCACAGCACTTCAGAGAAGTGGTGAGTTCGTTTGATGAATGAAACACCCACGAGAGAGAGAGAGAGAGAGAGAGAGAGAGAGAGCATACTCCATTGATCCCAGAGAGGGCTGTCAACTCCGGTGAAAGCAACACAAGGTCTACACCAATTTAATTTGCAATGAACCCAAGGCATATCTTATCAACAATTCCGAAGAGATATCAACTGCTTATTGTTTTATCATGCTGTCCGAAGCAAAAGTCCTATAGATGATAAAGAATGGAAAAATATTAAGGACCCTAATATGAACACAGGACTGTAGAGTGCGTTTGAATCCGCTGAGGGATAAAAGATGTAAAATAGTGAGGATATTATCATATATATATATATATATATATATATATAATATATATATATATATATATATATATATGTATACGTATATATATATATATATATATATATATATATATATATATATTATATATATAATATATATATATATATATTCACATACTGTGATGGTAATTGCTTCATAGCAAAGAAAGATAAAGGGAAAGGAAAACGCATTTTCGAGAAGTTCGGCAGCAAGGAGGCATTAGCGCATTGTGTTGGAGGTGCCTGTTCTCATGATGGTTCTAGAATCGGCAGGAGTGTTGTGGAACTCGACAGGCGCCGACGTGACGTGAGAAACGCCACGATTTCTGATGCAATACCTCGTCTAGATTCATCTAAGAAGTTCCGGTAATCTCGGGAGTCTGTGACGCTCGCCGTAGGCCCCGCCCCCAGAATGCCGTATAAATACGACGGATGAAGTAGGAGAAGAGAGAGATCATCAGTTAGTCACAGAGTAAGACATCATCAGTAAGAGCCACAGATCCGATTATCAGTGAGAGCTCAGCAGCAGAGATCATCAGAGAGTGAGAAAAGAGAAGAAGGACGAAAGGATCAGAGGAAAAGTTGCTTGAGAGTTGGTTGGATTCTGGTCAAGTCGTCTTCAGGAGTGGACGACCGAGTTATTTCAACGTTGAGCAGACTTCCGAGAAGAAAACGTCCTGCTAGAGGTTTTGGGGAGTTCCTGCCCTTCAAGTATCAAGAGTAGACATTATTTCTGCAATACGGAGTCAAGAACACGTCTGCAATCGCAGTTCTTTTAGTGAAGCCATCGCTTCGAGTCGCAAATCTGGACAGCAAGTATTTGAATTACCTCCTGTTCCCCCAGTTCACACATTATAAGATTTTACCTTTTTTATGTAATAGGAGATACGATTCTGCATTTATCTTTGTTAGTAAGCTTGTAAATAAACCTTTGTTGTGTTAGTGTTTCTTTCTATATTCGTATCCCCAGTTTCAACTGTTGGTGTTGAAATTTTTGTTTTGTTTATTTCATATCGAACCTGAAGCGGACCTCTCTCAGAGGCCGTAACTCATACATACATGCACATGTACAAAACAATATTGAAAACAATATTACTGATTTACTGATCATCAACTAGACTGCAGTGTGTGGTATAAATATTGACATTCACAAGGCCAGAGAGAAACATTAGTTAGACAACTATATCTCCCTTGGAATCGAAAAACATCATTATTTCACCTCCAGAGGGACTTTATCTTACGCGGAAGTTATGGTCGACGATATCATCTCTGGATTCCGGGAGCTATGATTTGATTAAGATGATAAAATGCCCTTCTGAGGTACCAGGAAATTTAAAAATAAAGGCAATAAGATTATCTCCTTTGACGCGTCCTGTGGGGCGAGGGCTTGGGGGGAGATGTTGCAGAAGTATGACTCACTGTAGCTGCTTGCCTTTAAAATATTTTCTCATTAGTTGCGATATCAATAGTTGAGCTCTCTGGTAATGTTTTATTAGTTAATTATTTTTTGAAGACATATAGATTCTGCTAGTAATCTTTGGCTATTGGAATTTATTCTCTAAAGTTATTTTTGTACCGAAATGTTCATCTGATCTGCTTCCCTTGTCTTCACTTTCACTGGTCAAGAATCATTTTACCCAGTAATCTGGTTTACTATTTCCTTTGGTCATCATCTTTATGCATGAAATTCTGGATGGTGAATTTTATACAAAGTGAATATTTCTCTAATATATTTTCATCCTGGATACTGCTGTCATTCTGAACACAGAATGTATATATATGCCTTCATGCTTATGCATACTTCCAGAGGTATATTCACACAAAACTGAAATGAATGGTTTTACTATTTTGTTCCGTATTGAGTGTTAAGTTAAAACCTCCCGGGAGCTATTCAACCACATATTGGATGAATGATTCAACGAATGGTTTCCTATAATAATCATGACTGGAGTCCAATACCTATTTCATCACGCGCCATCAGTGACAACTCAAAAGGCTGACATTGCACAGGACGCGTTAAAGAACAAACACTTCTCGATAAATAGTCGCTCTCCTATACTGATCTCCAATATCACTCGCAGACAGTGGCGGAACCAGGTCATTATGGGCCCTGGTGCAAATAATTTGAGTGGGCCTCTATCATGAAAAGCAAAATTAATTGCCACTTAATGATGATACCATTGTATAGATAAGAATACAAACTACTATTACTACTACCACTACTAATACTACTACTATGATCATCACTATCATCATCATTTATATTTTCATTATTTCTATTACCTAAACATATACCAAATCAATCTACTAAAACATTATGATGGGGCCAGATGGGCCCCCAATCACAGTGGGCCCTGGTGCATTGATTGCACCTCTTGCACCCACAGTAGTTCCGCCACTGCTCGCAGGATCATTCTCTCCAGCTCTCACACTACAAAACTGAAGAATGCGCTTAACAAGCTAAGATATATCAATGCACGCGCAGCTACTCATCATCAATCACCATTACCTTAGCAGATTAGCACTTAATATCATAAACGGAAATAGAGATAAAACGCTCAAGTTCTATAAGCAGTTCTCATCACAAGTTCTTCATGCTCCGCTGTTCACCAACTCTGAGATTATTATCTTAAAGACAAACTGAAAAATAGAAGATAAAGAGGATTAACTTTCTAAATTTACAGTCTGGCGACCATTCCTTATCGGCACTTTTTTTTTTATCTGAAAATAGATTATCAAGATTAATGATTCCTTGTAAGAGGGATGGGAATGAATTTGAGGAAACGGTGAAGTGATACATTAGTCTCCATTAATCTAATGATCCATTCAAGTTATCAACCCAATCTATGAAGAGATTAAGCAGATCATGCTACTTTTAACGCCATAAGCTCTGTTAAAATGTATCCTCATTCTGACGTATCTTAATACAAATTAAACATGATAAACAAGCAAATTACACATTACGTAAGAGGTTTTATGAGACACTTTCACAATATATCTAATGGGATAACAGTCGGGCTCCATGACGCCTTCGTTGAAAAATTTAGTACTCTAATTATTCGATACGCTGCACTATCAAAATGACAAAAAGTTTGGTAGGTGAGAGTTTATTTTACAACCTCCTGAACATTTATTAGTTTGGAGTAAGTAATGGAAGCAAATAATCGCATTTTTATGGTCCTTTGTGTCCCAAGGCTTTTGCGGTGGCGAAACTGATGATGACTGTTGCTGCTGGAATATATGAAAAGTTTGGTCATTTCTTATGTATGGGACGATTAAAATTCTTCTGCTGTACTTAAAAAAAAAACATTATGGGAAACTATTGTTACAGAGAAGGTATATTCAGGAGCATGACTCATCTCAGTTGCAACAATCCTCCAGGGATGATTTCGGCCTCCCGAAGGTCAGACTTTGAATTTACATGAATATCATCTAATATTTGCTACTAAAGCCAGTATAAATGTGCTCTGTCAATTATTAGACTGGAACACAAATAAAATGGAATAACTATCCATGCTTGAATTTAAAGATAACTGACAGAGTTGGCGTGATTTGATCTTGATTTAAAAAGCAGGCAAGTAACGATGTTGTGAGGGGACGTGGGGAGAAGTTACAGAGAACCTTCGATGTTGGGACTGAAGCCTGGCTAATCAACAAAGGGGTAGCCAGGAAACAATAGCAAGAATCAAGAACATTATACCGGCGTTTTTCTATGAAAGTCCAAGACAGATTACCTAACCATTACCAGAAAAGAAAATATCTGAAAAAAATATTGTCTAAGCAGTATTCTGAATAGAAATTTAAAAACCTTCAAACTATTGGAAGTAACATGCTAGGCATAAAAAAATATGAATAGATACAGATACATCATTCCTAATGTTCCAAATGAGGACGACAGTAATTGAGATGGAGGCGTCCAAGGTCCTTTAAATATACTCGGAGTATATTTAAAGGACCTTGGAGGCGTCAATAAAAAGTAGAAGTAAAGGTAAAGCACGTACTCCTCCCTCGCTATAAACACTTCTTCGGTAATAACCCAGGCATCTATCCACCTACTCCAAGGTGCTAGTACTAAACATGGCGGAAGATCCATAGGACGCCGTGGTTAGTTCTAGCCCCTCGGAGATCAAAGTATTATATAAACCCATTTCTATATTGTGTGGTCGACAAATTACATTAATAAACGACATCTTTGTGCGGCCTTCTACTTCACTTAGCATGAATTTACCCTGGACCATGATAAAGGTTGGCACACCGGTTTAATGCACACTTCCTCTCCTAAACTAGACTCTCCTACACTTGCGTATTCACCCCGCGAGTCATTTTGTTCCTTCAAGGGCTTCCGTTAAAGACATCATAAGCTTTTTATCAACTTCCTATTTCCTCCTGACGACCGCTCATCAGGAATGAAAGTCGTCTTGTAAAGTATCATGTCTTTTGTCCGCGAGGGTTCTGTTCTTTTGTTTTTCCCGCTAGTCTACCGTTACCATCTCTCTATTTTTCTTTCGCCAATACAACGGCAGCAACGGATATTTTCTGTAACTTTTAACGTTACTTTCTTTCTGTTGGTTGTAGTTGTTGAACGCATCTAATTTCTCCCTTTCTCCATTTGGTTTTCACATGAAATTCCGAAAACAACCACATAATAAAAATGAAATATGACATGTTGTTGTTTTTCAAAACTGTAGATATATTTGACATCATCAAAACATTTTAACAATATCACGCAGCACGCTCTCATTCTAGTAGCCTGCAGTACTTATTAATGGCTGAAGAGGAGAATTAGTTAAGGAGCTGGGTAAGACAGTATTTTTACTTGACATAGCATTGTCTTATATCAGAATTTCTCGATGATGCAGCCTTCGTGACAAGAGAATTTTACCGTACGAAGTTGAAAGAACTTTGACTATATATTTCAATATAGCTTTTCCTCTTCTTGTGACCTGAAAGTTTTAACGATTATTGTTCCCGTCGGGATAGTATCTCTAATAACAAAAGACACCCATTTCAATTTCCAGACATCATTGTTTCGCGTGAATGTGTTCGTATTTTTGAATAATGAAATTATAATGAACGTTACTACTTCGACAATAAAAGATTGTATTATTAGCAGCAGGAGTCTTCCCTCCGCCTTTCCATCCACTCCGGCCCCTCTTCGTCATTTTATTGCCACTCCTCCTCTGATGGTCGGTCTTTTATAACTCTGTCCAATTTTAGGTTCTATTCACTTCGACCCTACCCCTGGCAGATCTATCCTCGTCCTTCCCCCTTAGCCGGCCTTTCCCTTTCAGCGTCCACGGCATCATCTAACTCCATCCTCATTTTTTAACGTCATCTTCTTAAAGGCAAACCTTCGTAGTACAACATCATATCATTCTTCCCTAATACGTAAAGTTCACATTTCCATTGATTCGTGTCTTGTCACAGATCTTCGTTCCTCATTCTATCTTTTAATTTGTCCCTTTTTTTTTTCTTAAAACATATACAAATATTAAAAACCCTATCAAGGTACAATGATTACTGTAAGCATATTAAAAACTCTGCAATGATCAAGCGTTTAAGTACAGTCACGAATGGGTATCAAAACACAAATTAATCATGAAGACGCGTTAAATAGGAGAGAGAGAGAGAGAGAGAGAGAGAGAGAGAGAGAGAGAGAGAGAGAGAGAGAGACGTGTCAGCTGATTCACATGGCTCAACGAAAGTGGCTCAATTTGCATTTCCGGAGGGAGGAAGAATAACTTATCCAATCAGACGCCAGATAAGAGTTGACCCTTGAACGGGAAGGAACTAGAATCCTGATACAATCAATCTGACTTTCTTCTTATTCATTTTTGTCTTTTTAGTTTTCTGAAAAAAAAAGATAACTTTTGAGATGACTCTGTCTGTCCGTTCTCGCCTTTTCTGTCCGCCCTCAGATCTTAAACACTACTGAGACTAGAGGGTTGCAAATTGGTATGTTGATCATCCACCTTCTAATCATCAAACATATCATATTGCAGCTCTCTAGGATCAGTAGTATCTATTCTATTTAAGGATAAAGTTAGAGTCTGGGATAGCTATAGGTGCCATCAACACGGGCCACCACCGGACGGTGGCTGAAAGTTTCAATGGCCGTGGCTGACAGTCTCACACAGCATTATACGTTGTGCAGAAAAATTGACTACGTCGAAGAAACTTCGGCGCATGTTTTACTTGTTTATATTTTGGGTTAAATCATAATATTTGACACATGACTTCATGCAGTCAGATCAACAAGGAGAAAGGGAGGATGAAATAGACTGAGGACGAGGTTTACATCACAACAATTACACAAGTGATAAAAAACCTCGACATTAATGGTTTTGATAACACCACCACCTGCGGTACTAAAAATATTTATATCCAATGAACAAATGTACGGAAAGAAACAAGTAATAAAAAGGAAAATAACAAAACTATTTAAATGAATTACAATTAAATAACCGCCCTCGCTTTTCAACTGCTTTCCTACCCAGGGAAAACGCTACAAGAATCCAAACTTAAACAGATAAAGAGATAATATGCATTACGGAAGACGAGATGCTGGTCAGCCCTCAGTGCAGGTGCATGAAGCGGCGAATGTTCCGGAAGTTAAAGTTACAGAGGGATCATCCGCGATTCAGTTCAAGTACTGAATAAAACAGTTGAGTTGAATTGAACAGAATTTAGGCCAAAGATCAAACACTGGGACCTATGAGGACAATCAGCACTGAAACGGAAATTGACAATAAAAGGTTAGAAAGGTGTAACAGGAGCAAAACCTCGCAGTTGTACTATGAAGCAACTGTTAAGAGAGGGTGAAAAGTAAGATAGATGGAAAGAGAATATGAAATAGTAAAAGAAACGAAAGGGGCTGCAGCTAGGGGCCGAAGGGACGCTGCAAAGAACTTAAAGTTATGCCTACAGTACACCGCATGAGATGCACTGACGGCACTAGTCCCATAAAGGGGTGAATGAAATAGTGCTTGCTTTGAAGTTAGTGTGTGATTCTGATATTCAAAAACATTGGTATCAGAGTATTAATAATCAATCCGACCATTACCACTTTAATTAAGAAAGACTAGAAGTGTATTCATTGAATCCCTTACCTCTTCAGGAAACATAGAATTTCATTCTCAGCCATCATGAATACAGCAGTAGAATTCCCCAACCGAAATGGACATGATGTTAGTAGCCATAAACAACATCAACAACATATATACACAAACACACACAAAATAATAAACTTACTTTTTAGGTCACATAGTCTACTTTAGAATTCTACAGCAAAGACACTGTTATCGTTGATAAATGCCCAAAAGCCACAACAAAGTTTTTTCCTTCAAGAATTCCAAGTATTTTCGAAATACATTATACCCTCTACGGGAATATTATTTGTGGCCAGCTGTTTCAAACATTACAGTAAGACTAGAGCTCCATTTACTTAAACACAAATATGAAAATAATGCATGTATATTGAAAGCTTTAAAAAATACTATAAACGCAAACTAAGAAAAATAATGCATATAAAGGCTTACAAAGCTCTCGCGTCTACCCAAGTTTTATTACACAGGTTCGTTTAACAATAATCATTCTCGCAAACAAGCTAACGTCCAAAAAGTTGTAGAAACAGAAAACCTAAGTCACATAAACAAAAGTATACTCAATAACATTCCAGGGAATGACATCAAGGACATAAAGTTGGAGTTGAACAATCGCGTTCAATACTTCAGTCAAAAGCAAAACAAAGTTTTAATTGATGACACTGGAGATATAACAAAACACAGGAAAACGTCCACCAAAAGACGAAAAACAAATAACGATAGGACCATATATGGAGAATTCGTGTGCGATTCCATTTCTGGAAAGAAAACTGACCGTTTCAATTTGCCTGAATCCGCAAGGGACAATTGTCAAACCGCGCATGAGACGTGAATTAAACTAGTGGCCATAAATTCAAAGGATTTCGCCCAGCTATCAGGACTAATGGCCAGTGGTCAGGCAAACCAAAGGGGAAATTCCTTACACTCCTTCGATCCACTTTAAATAAATGCTACCAGTAATGCACACTACGAGATTTAAGCGATGAATTAAAGTTACCAATTACTACAACGTGAACCTCCAACTATACTGCGTTTAACCTTATTCACATATTCCAGCCTTTCGTTATAAGTATTTGTATTTTGCATCTCATTTTACTATATTTATCATTATATTTCAACAAGTAGCCATATTTTATGTCACAAACAACCAAACACACATGCACACACAGACACACACACACACAAATATATATATATATATATATATATATATATATATATATATATATATATATATATATATATATATATATATAATTGGTGGCGGAGAGCTCTTCTACTCAAGAAGCCTAACCCTTCACTTTCGCTTAACATTTGCCTCCTCCTCCAGTTGATTCCCTGGGTTTGTGATTTCAAAATGACCTCATTCGTGACACCTTTCAAGCCACATCTGTTTTTCTGAACTATTCCAAATATGTCAGCTAAAACAATTTCATTCAAGAGGATGAGATCATTTATATAGATCCTCATTCATTATATTTTATTTTAAATAATTTCACCCGATGTATTTTATTTTAGATTTTAATTCTGAAAGTTAGGTGGAAAAAAATAGGCAGCGAGAGAGGAGTCACAAAGTCAGTCTTGTATCGTTGTTGATAATGATGGATGTCAAAGCATTAATAGGTCAAGTTATCATTATTCACCAATCGTCCATAACTCAAGGAAAAAATGCTTTATAAATATGTCACCAAAGAAAATGACTAATTCCTGGAACTGAAACATATTCACAAAATTATTTTCCTATAAAGCTTAAGTGTAATGGGTTTTTCTTGTCAAATATTATGGGGTACATACCCAAATTACTATTTAATCTCTCTCTCTCTCTCTCTCTTTCTCCCTCTCATCGTAATCACCATCATCATCTATGTCTTCTCCAGTCAACAAAGCAGAGTAACGTTGCAATGAGATTTATGTTATTTGTGTCACTTTCCTAAAAGGAAAGCTTTTCAATAACGTCGGTTCCGAGAGAGGTCATTGATCCCAGATAATCACTCTGGAGTTCGTAAAAGCCCTTACCAAACACAATACCTGTTCAAAAGTTATTTCATGTTAAGTTTTTTGATAAAAATTAAATGCTATAATTTCAGTAATATCTCTCGACTTGAAATGAAACTAATGGTCAAATACTCGTAAACATCCCACGTAAATTCACATGACGGGTCAATGTAACGTTTGGTATTTCTGTTCTGACGAGTGTAATCTTATACTTATATACACACACACTTGTGTACATATATATATATAATGTATACCTATCGGTAGAACCTGTTTAAGTAACTAAAGTATATCATAGCAATTCACCATAATGTTTGAGCCACTTAAACAGAAAATTGTGTTAACATTCCTGTAAAATATTTTTTAAAATGCATCAAAATAATTCTTTAGAAAAAACGTAGCAAGTTAATCACAGCTGGATACGTGCTATATCTTTCTAAACAGCTGTGGAAACTCAAAAAACAACAGCACAGAAAAATCTCTTTTTGTGAATTTACACTAAAGATCTAACTAACTCACTCTTTACTAGAAGCTCAGTTATTGCAGAACCAGCAATATTTTGTTAAACATTGATGACAATTATCCTGAATAGGAAAAATGGAAAATGCACGAGGGAAAAGGCATGACAGACATTGTCAATTACTTCAGGGCAAAAGCTTCAACCCAGTGCTGCAGTCAATTCAAGACAACATAGTCGAACTGCCGTATCAGGAGAAAGAGAGAGAGAGAGAGAGAGAGAGAGAGAGAGAGAGAGAGAGAGAGAGAGAGAGAGAGACTAATGGTAATTGTTATGTTATTACCACTGATACTCCTTTCTTAGGCCATATAACAATCAGCCACAAGTCTAAATTTGCAGGTAGTCTTGCTAAAAAACCAACATGACATGATAAACGTGAGGCATTAAAAAGAAGCACATTATTTCTTTCAAAAGCACAATGTCAGCAAGAAAGCTAGTACGGTTATTGGTTATAATCATAAGCAATTTGCTCTATTGGGAATCAACCACTTGCATTCTTTTAATACAAAATTTGTATTTATGACCTCTTAAGCGCGCGAGCACACACACACACACACACACACACACACACACTATTCGTACAAATGAGCCACAGAGGTGCATAGGAGCCAACCTCTTTGCTAAGAATCTTGCAGGACAAAAGGAGCTCGATCGAGACATGTCCTTTTCCTATTCAAATCCTCCGAACCAGACCTGAGACATAAAAGGAATCACCCAAGTGGAATTTACGCATACAACCGCTTAAAAACACACACTTGAGAATGTGAGCCTGAGGCATCAAGGAGAGAACACACACTTAAGAATGTGAGCCTCAGGCATCAAGGAGAGAAGTGACTTATATATATATATATATATATTATATATATATATATATATATATATATATATATATATATATATATATATATATATATATATATATATATATATATATATATATATATATATAAGTATATATATATTATATATATATAGATATATAGATATATATATATATATTATTCCCTATATATATATTAATTATATATATTATATATATATATAATATGTATAATATATATATCTTATGTAAATATTATATTATTATATATTTATAATAAAGATATATGCCCAGGAAAATAAACGAAAGGAGTAACTGCGAGACTTTTTTTGGACGTTTTCCACGTCCTTTACCAAGCAGAACTGACATACATGAGGAAAAGACAAAACAAGAAGATTCGTGTAACTGACAGATAGGGATTATAAAGAGATTAGTACCTAGAACCCGACACACCTGGAAGATGAGTAACCTTCCCACACAAGCATAAACAATGGGTGCGATTATAAATTTAAGATAATCATCTCAGATACAAGGACAAGACAATTAAAGAATTATAGGTGACCAGCTGTTCAGAACTTTGGTAAACAAAACCCTATTCACAATATATATTCACAATACAGGTTAGACATACATTACACCGAAGATAACTCTAAGGCAACTAATTTTTATTTAAGTCTGTAATTATATCTTTGAGGTCATTCTTAAACATGTCACATAAGGGTCTAAATGAAAAAGGCCACGACTAACATTGAAATTACAACGAAAAGTAAGTTGTATTAAAGCAGATTCTAAAAGATTTTGTGATAAGACATCTCTTAACCTTGCAATTACTGAACTACCAACCCAATTTATTCGGTGGTTGTTTTCACTTAAATGAGTGAATATTGCATTAGATGTTTGCCCAGTTTTAACAGAATATTTATGCTGGCTTAGCCATATTGCTGCTCTAAAACCTCAGTTAGAGTAGGAGAACTATTTAGTTGAGTCAATCAACTTATTTAGCCGAGGCCTTCATGCCCTAAAGGGAGTGAATGCTTTCTTAACAGGGGGAGCTTTTTACAGATTTTTGAGATTCAAAATGAGGGACAATCCGTACATGGAATTTTATATATTATGTTGTTGCTATCTCTGGGGCTATGTTTTATTACATTCCTTTTAGTGTGTTATTATAGGAAAAAACAAGGTTGACATTAAAAGCTTTTAACAATGATTAATGGTTTCAAATCCGTTAAAATTTTCTTTCTGCGTGTTACTTACACTATAAAACTTTTCGTGGGCTTTATTGTAACAACTATCTAATATATGTGAAGGATAGCATAAATCTTTCCCTATTTTTCTTATGTATTCAATTTCTTGATCCAAATATTGGGGACTGACAATGAGCAATGCTCGTAAAAACAAAGAAGAAAAAATTGATACTTTTATGTTAAGATGGTGGCCTGAAAAGAAATGAACATAAGTTAAGTTGTTGGTCGGTTTCCTATAAATACTGAATTTACATGGAAATGGTTCTCTGGAACCATCTCTGATTCTCATATATATAATTCTTTAGATTTAGTTGATAAATTAAACAAAAATTGCTCTTTGCCCTACTGATAGATTCGTTAGTTTTGATGTATGTTCTCTTTTTACTAAGTTCCTATAAACTCTATTTTAGACTATCTTCGAAATGAACTAACTCAGCATGAATTACCTCTACCTATAAGCCACATTATTTCACTCACGAGTTTGTGCATTTGTGATTGTAAGTTTATATTCAATGGTGAATTTTATCAACAAATATTCGGCATGGCAATAGGGAATCCTTTATCACCACTACTCTCAAACTTGTATATGGAATTCTTTGAAAAACGCTACTTACCTAATATCATTTATATTCCTGTAAAGTGGTATCGTTATGTTGATGATATTTTAGCTGTTCTGCCTGTCGGTATTGATGTAAATGATTTACTCTCTAAATTAAATAACCAGGTACCATCGATTAAGTTTACTCTAGAATTAGAAAAAGACAATTGCCTCCCTTTCTTAGATGTTTTGATACACAGAACCATTTCAATGTAAATTCAGTATTTATAGGAAACCGACCAACAACTTAACTTATGTTCATTTCTTTTCAGGACACCATCTTAACATAAAAATATCAATTTTTTCTTCTAAGTTTTTACGAGCATTGCGCATTGTCTGTCCCCAATATTTGGATCAAGAAATTGAATACATAAGTAAAATAGGGAAAGATTTATGCTATCCTTCACATATATTAGATAGTTGTTATAATAAAGCCCATGAAAAGTTTTATAGTGTAAGTAACACGCAGAAAGAAAATTTTAAGAACATTCTCAGTTTGCCTTATTTTAACGGATTTGAAACCATTAAATCATTGTTAAAAGCTTTTAATGTCAACCTTGTTTTTTTTTTCCTATAATAACACACTAAAAGGAATGTTAATAAAAAATAGCCCCAGAGAAAGCAACAACATAATATATAAAATTCCATGTACGGATTGTCCCTCATTTTATCTCAAAATATGTAAAAGCTCCCCCTGTTAAGAAAGCATTCACTCCCTTTAGGGCATGAAGGCCTCGGCTAAATAAGTTGATTGACACAACTA
The DNA here is from genome assembly GCF_015104395.2 of Macrobrachium nipponense. Classification (NCBI taxonomy): domain Eukaryota; kingdom Metazoa; phylum Arthropoda; class Malacostraca; order Decapoda; family Palaemonidae; genus Macrobrachium; species Macrobrachium nipponense. The sequence continues at coordinate 57,894,723 of NC_087202.1, read as the reverse complement.
AATAGTTCTCCTACTCTAACTGAGGTTTTAGAGCAGCAATATGGCTAGCTACAAAGGCCTACCTAACTCAAAGGTGGAGAGGCTACGTGTAATAACTTACTGAATTAATGTAGTCTAGCCTAAGTGAGAACTACTGGTCATATGTGACGACAGTCTACTCTACCCCTATGTAAGGTTACTTTGAAAATTCTACTTGCTACTACCCTAATGTCCTGGTACTAAATTATTAGCCTAACTTACTCATTACAAATAATTAGAAACACAATCATTCCAGAGTGTGGTACGCACCGCAGAGGTTTATCGACCTGAATTGTTAAAATACATAAGATGAGGTAATGATGTGTGAGGATGATGAGTGATTAGTAGTGTACCAGGATAGAAATATAATGAGGTAATTATGACATTTACATGAGGGTTAATATTACCAATTCTAGGGGTTAGAGGGTTAGTTTACTGGCAGAGATCTGGCTGGCTACCATCTCTGGGTAGGTGCTAGGATCACTCTGCATATTAATGTGACTGTACCTAGGGCACAGGTGCCAAGGAGAGCATGTGGCTCTTTGGTTAGTGTGTTAATTTGCTACGTCCCTTCTTCTTCTTCTTTTTCTTATTTCTCAAGGGCCTGGCTACATCAATCGTAGGAGTAGACGGAGGCACCGACTCTTGGGTAAGGCCAGAAATGCCGTCAGGAGCAGAGGCAGTGGTAGCCCTAGGGACTACAGGCAAACACCCTACTTCAGTATCTGCAGCAACCGTTGTAGGGGTGGAACCTACTGCAGACTGACTCTTGGTCGGGCGGTTCCTGGTCGTACAGAGAAGGTGTAATGGTGAGGTCTGCCTGAAGTTCACCCTCAGCCGACAGAGGTGATAACGAAGAAGACTCGTGGACTGGAGATTGGCCATGGCTGCGGTAAGCTCCATGCCTGTTGGAGGATCTCCTGTAAGAGGATCCTTGATTAGGTTAGGCTAGCTAGGTTTGTGGTGGCTCGACGTCCAGGCTGGATGGAGCTTGGCACTGCTCAGTGCTGCCAAGTGGCACTGGCAGAGAGTTGACGTCAGGGTTTAGTACAATGTTATTTAATTTTTCCACAAGATCAAGAGAATTCCGGATGTGTGAATTAGATACAGTTCCTAGTAGCGGGGATAACAGTTTAGTAAGATATTTAGATAGTCAAGTACGTATAAAGCAACATATGTATTCAGTAAGAACAGCCCAGACTTCAAAAGCACTGTTTATCCATCTGAGTGAAAAATCTCATTGTATTAATTGGGGTAATACCTCGGTAATTGCTAGATCTAATGATTATGTTTCAAGATATTTACTGGAATCGGCAATTATACAAATCACTAATAAAAACAACCTAAATCTTAGTCTGGGAATGTACCATTTGGACCCATATATTTGTAAGATGTTTATGAAGGACCTCAAAATAAATGAACAACTAATAAATTAGTCCCACATGTATATTTAGTTATTATTTCTCTTCTCTTCCTCTCTCCTCTCTCTCTCTCTCCTCTCTCTCTCTCTGGTTCGATATTCTCTCTCCATCTTTTTCTTACTCAATATATATATAATATATATATATATATATATTATATATATATATATATATATAATATATATATATATATAGTATATATTTATATTTTCTTTCGTCTTTTCATTAATTAATAACTTTTGTTGGGAAAAACCTTTGTGTAAAAATTCATGATATTAATTGTATATGCTCCCGTGTTTTTTTCAAAATGTACTGTGTTTTCTGGAAGAATCACTTGTTTACTGCAGGTATCCTTCAAGGTTTGGCTAGCCTCTGGCGGCTCCTCCTTTCTGTAGAGTGAAAATCGCCCTTATGGCTAATCTGGTAATGTCAGTTTGTATATTAAGCCTTCTTTTGACTATGTTGTTCCTTGTAAAATCAGTTTGCCTCAGTAAAGGGTCCGAACAGGACCGAAAGTACTTGGCTATCTCGCTTTTTCATTTTTTTCTTTTGTGGCAAAAAACATATATAATATATATATATATATATATATATATATATATATATATATATATATATATATATATATATATGTGTGTGTGTGTGTGTGTGTGTGTGTGTGTATATATAGCTAAATCACGAAAGTTTGGAACATAATAAATGCACAAATAAAGGTATAAGCCACGAAGGAGAGATAAACAACAGAGTTTCTGCAAGACCTTTCGACTCAATGTCCTTTACTTAGCAGACAAACTGACTTACATGAGAAACTGAGAGTACAAGGAAAGGTCGTATAAGTGACAGATTGGGATTATAAGGGGATTAGTACCTAGAATCCAACACACCTGGAAAATGAGTAAACTTTCCAGACAAGCATCAACATGGGTACAATTTATGAACAAAAAGATTAAGTCCAATTGCTCAGACACAGGGACAAGGCAATTAAAGGATTGTACAGGGGGGCAGCTGACCACATTCAGATGTTTGGTAAACAAAAATTTATTCACAAACATATTAACCCTTAAACGCCGAATGTACGTATTAAACGTCGAGTCAAAATGTCTCCCGTATGCCGAATGGACGTACCATACATCGACTCAAAAAAGTTTTTTTTTAAATTCGGGGAAAAATACTTATAGGCCTACCAGCCAAAAACTTTTGAATCACGCGCCTTGGGAAATGCTGGGAGTTCACGGATCAAGGCGTGTTTTTGTTTATAATCGTTACGCAGGCGCGTAAGCGCGAATTTCTTTCTTATTGCACTAAAAAGTATCAGTGACACATCTCAAAAATTATTTTGTCACTTTGACATAATTTTTGCACCGTTTTGAATTATCCGTTACATGAAGTATTATATATGAAAATGTGCGCAATTTCATGAAAAATACAACAACAAAAAATACTCATGATTGTAGCTTTTATCAGTTTTGAAATATTTCCATATAAATAACGATAAGTGCCAAAATTTCAACCTTTGGTCAACTTTGACTCTACTGAAATGGTCGAAAAACGCAATTGTAAGCTAACACGCTTATATTTTAGTAATATTCAACTATGTAACTTAATTATGAAACAAATTGCAAGTCTCTAGCACAATATTTTCGATTTATGGTGAATTTATTCCAAAAACTTTTTCTTACGTTCCGCGCGTAACTCTTCCGAAAAAAAATCATATATCATATATGCGATTGTGGTAATGTTTGTTCACCATTTTAAAATTAGCCGTTACATAAAGTTTTATATATGGAAATGTGCGCAATTCATGCACAATACAACTAAAAACAACCCATGATTGTAGACTTTCATCAGTTTTGAAATATTTTCATATAATAAATGATAAGTGACAAATTTTTAACCTTCGGTCAATTTTGACTACCGAAATGAAATTATCGAAAAACGCAATTGTAAGCTAAAAACTCTTTATATTTTAGTAATATTCAAAAACATTTCCTTCATTTTGTAACAAATTGGAAGTCTCTAGCACAATATTTCGATTTATGGTGAATTTATGAAAAAACTTTTTCCTTAATGTTTGCACGCCATTTTTAAATAAGCCCGTTACATAAAGTTTTTATATATGGAAATGTGCGCAGTTTCATACACAATACAAACTAAAAACACCCATGGTTGTAGCTTTTATCAATTTTGAAATATTTTCATATAAATAAATGATAAGTGACAATTTTCAACCTTCAGTCAATTTAGACTCTACCGAAATGGTCGAAAAACGCAATTGTACGCTAAAACTCTTATATTTTAGTAATATTCAAAGATTTACCTTCATTTTGTAACAAATTGAAAGCCTCTAGCACTATATTTCGATTTATGGTAAATTTATGAAAAAAAATAACATTTTCCTTACGTCCGCGCGGTAACTCTTCCGAAAAAATCATACGTGCGATTGTGGTAATGTTTGCACCATTTTAAATTAGCAGTTACATAAAGTTTTATATATGAAAATGTGCGCAATTTCATTTAAAATACAACAGAAAAATAATTGAAGGTTGTAGCTTTTCTCATTTTCGAAATATTTGCATATAAATCGATAAAATAGAAAAAAAAACAAAAAAAACCACGTTCGGTCAACTTTGACTCTACCAAAATGGTCGAAAAACGCAGTTTTAAGCCAAAACTCTTATATTTTAGTAATATTCAATCATGTACCTTCATTTTGCAACAAATTGGAAGTCTCTAGCACAATATTTCGATTTATGGTGAATTTATGAAAAAAACTGTCCTTCCCTCCGCGCACGGATTCTCCGCCATAAATCGCCGAAATGCAGTACATAGTTGCATTCTCGGAAAATTTGCTCCCTTTCATATTAGGCATTTCATAGAGTTTTATATATGAAAATGTGCGCAATTTTATGTAGAATAAAAGGAAAAATATTTGAAGGTTGTAGCTTTTCTAATTTCCGAAATAATTGCATATAAAAAATTTTATAAAAAGATTTTGACATTTGGTCAACTTTAACTCGCCCGAAATGGTCGAAAACTGCAATTGTAAGCTAAAACTCTTACAGTATCGTAATATTCCATCATTGAACTTCATCTTGAAACAAATTCGAAGTCTCTATAACAATATTTAGATTTATGGTGAATTTAAAAAATATATATTTTTTTACGTCCGCGCGTTACGAATTCATGCATCATTTTGTGATAATATTTTCTCTGTGTTGCTTTTATCGTTTTACAATGTGTTATATACCAAAATGATTGCAATTTAGTGTACATTACAACGAAAGAAAAATAACTTGTTACCTTTAACCGTTTTGCGCACAGCGCGATTTGAATACAATTATATATGAAATTTCGTTTTTGTGCTATCATATATCGCATTATTTATATATGATAATGATAATTTTTTTCATTTCTGATGATTGCATACTAAATTTCAGCCAATGACAAAACAAGGAGCCAAAAATGAACTCTTAATCTTGAAAACTAAGCGCGCTGTGTTTTTTTGAAAAAAATATTTTTTCTGCTTCCGCGCTCACTCCGAAACACCTCCGGCACACAGGAGACAATTTTTTTTTTACCGCTTCGCCGTTTAAGGGTTAATCATACATATACAAAGAAAATATCTATAAGGGAACTAATTTGTATCTAAGTCTGTGATTATATGTTTAAGGTCATTCTTAAGGGTCTAAATGAAAGAGGCCACAACTAATATTAAAATTACAATTGGCAGTAAGTTGTATAATGGCAGATTATAAAAGATTTCGTGATAAGACATCTTTTGATCTTGCAATTACTGAAGTATCAATCCAATTTATCCAGTGGGTGTTTTCACTTAAATTAGTGAATATTGCATTAGATGATTGCCCAGTTTTGACAGAATATTTATGCTGTTTTAATCTTACTTCTGAGCCCTTGCTCGACTATCCAATATAAAAGGAGGGGCAGTCCAAACGTGGAATTTTATATATTATGTTGTTGCTTTCCCTGTGGCCATTTTTTTATTAACATTCCTTTAAGTGTGTTATTATAGGAAAAAACAAGGTTGACCTTAAAGGATTTTAACAATAATATAATTTTAATATTAGTTGTGGTCTGTTTCATTTAGACCCTTGTATTTGTAACATGTTTAAGAATGACATCAAAGATATAATTACAGACTTAAATACAAATTAGTTGCCTTATAGATATTTTCTTTGTATATGTATGTTTAATATGTTTTGTGAATAAGTTTTTGTTTACCAAAGATCTGAATGTGGTCAGCTGCCGCCCTGTATAATCCTTTATTTGTCTTGTCCCTCTGTCTGAGCAGATGAACTTAATCTTTTTGTTCTTAAATTGTACCCATGTTTATGCTTGTTTGCAAAGGTTACTCATTCCCCAGGTGTGTTGGATTCTAAGTACTAATCTCCTTATAATCCCTGTCTGTCACTTATACGACCTTTCCTTGTACTCTCAGTTTCTCATGTCAGTTTGTCTGCTAAGCAAAGGACGTTGAGTCGAAAGATCTTGAAGAAACTCCGTTGTTTATTTTTCCTTCATGGCTTATACCTTTATATATATATATATGTGTGTGTGTGTGTGTGTGTGTTCGTAAATATATGAAAGCTCTATATGCTATTGCAAATGCTCTGTTCTCAGATTATTCTATATCTCATGTAAACAGTCAATACGAGAAGAAATTTATAGATTCTAAATTGGTCATCAAAAATGTCTGTTCCACATAGAAGCGGGAAAAGATGCAGTGAAAGAGGATATAAATATATATTTACTCTTTCTCTGCATCTCTTCCCACTTATATGTGAAACAGACCTATCTGACAGCTTTCATCCATTTTGTTCGGTCAAACGCATCGTCCTCTGACAATTGTTTGTCTCTCTCTCTCTCTCTCTCTCTCTCTCTCTCTCTCTCTCTCTCTCTGTGTGTGTGTGTGTACACACGTGTGAGATTAAATAAAAGTGCATAGGTATAAAGATAATACACACTGTTAGTTAAAATTTTATAACAAACAAAACACAAAAGCTTGCGAACAGCTGACCTTAAGAGACAAATTCATAATGCTTTAATAAATTAGAGGTCGGATGAGTTTATGCTCTAAAGAATAGTGTGTGAAAAGGTTACGTTAATTATTTAGGACCACATTACTTCTTTTTCGGATGACCTGGTATAAACGGTTCGGAATGTAGCAGAGAAACAAAGGCTGACGTTTGTGACAAAATGTTTCTTGATTATAATGAGGAAATGACAGAGAGAGCGATAAAAAGTCAGAGAGTCGCCGATACGATCAAGTTGAAAGTTGATGAATTAAAGAGCATTACAAGATGGGCAAATAGAACACCTGTATGGTATCATGGATGACGGAAGAATGGACGTTGTACTACACTCGTATGGTCCTCTTGGACGAGGTCCCGAAGATATATTTGAATATAAGAAGTCACAAACTAAACGCAGGAAGAAAGGCAATAGAGCTTTGTAAAACATGCCGAGTAGAAGTCTCCTATATGGGAAAAGTTTTAGTGTGTTTATTTACTTCCCCTGGAGAGAATAAAAGCCGCGTTCATTGAGACGAGCTCTCGCGAATTTCAAGAGGGCTAAGAGTAATATACAAACTTCCCAGAAACCTTAGTTTTATATGCGATACTGTTATCATAGTACTGGCTTTAATAACTTTTTTCAATGCATGTTTTCACATCGACAAGTAATAATTTCGATGAATAAATAGTAGATAATTGGATGTATATAATATTTCACCATGTTTCATCTTATTTTGAAAGGGTGCCTCAAGAAAATTATAGCCTTCCTGTTTGTCAGCAAATATTTAGGAATAGGTCTTCTGCCCTTTGAACTTCTTGACCGTTGCATATGCTGGTACCATTTTACAGCTGGGTAGACTGGTGGGCAGTAATTGAGAAGCTGTCGTGAACATACGAACTAGCTTTTGACTTTTTCACTTTAAAAAGTTGAGGGCCAACCAAAGAGTGTTAAATGTTGGCTAAGCGATGCTGCCACTTCTCTTAGATATTTAATCACCAGATGGGCCTCCCAGGAGCAACTTGGCCAATCCAGGGCCACTGCAATACTGTTATTTGTTTCCCTTCCTAAAGACATTTTGAATGCATTCGTGATTGATGGCACAATCTTCCACAGACGGGGATTTTCATTCCATTTCATATCGGTTGGCAACACGTGACCGGGATCTGAAATATGACGAGCAAGACGAAGAAAGATGAGATTGATGCGCAGAGAAAGAGAAGAGGGAAACAGAAAGCACCTCGGAATCAAAAGACCGTAAAATCTACATTTACTTTAAAATAGGAACAAAAAAAAAATGCATTCAACTCATTTCGAGAAAACCTCTTCCACTCGGAATAGACTCGGAGAGATCTCATTAATAAATAATAACATTATCCTTTAGTATATTTGATTTGCATTGTCGTTTTCATAATCAACGATGACGATGTAAGTCATCGTTAATTATATTGTGTCATCTGTTATGAAAGAGAGAGAGAGAGAGAGAGAGAGAGTTCCAATCATGAAAATAAAGAAAAATTACAAGTGATATATAAATTTATGATTCAGTAAACCTATGTAAACACATTGATCATCTTAGTCTGCCGACCTTGTCATTGACTATTTTTGTATGACGGACTATGACCTGATGACGGAGAAAACTTGAAAGAGCCAAATCATAAGTTCAAAGTTATTTCCAGGTCGTCAGAATATCTGTGCTACCAATCTCAACAACATGGAGGTGCACAAGTAAACGCATACACTTATACGTAAGAATGCAATATAAAATCTATACGTTTGGCTGTAATTACGGGTAAAGCTAAAGAAGATTCTTTGAATTAGCTGCTATAAAAAGTAATGACTCGATTTTAAATCATCGGAAAAGACTACGATTGACGTCTTTTTATTTTTACTATCCTTACATATGGGTATGATTAAACTTTCTGCCAAGTTACTTGCTTTGCCAAATTATCCACGCTATTGGAGACTCTCCTGTGAATATGACACTACTTGTGGAATTTCGTTGGGATGGGTATTGTCATGTCAAATTTGGTCCACTTATATAAATAAATACATACACACATGTATATATATTATAATATATATTATATATATATATATATATATATATATATATATAACACATAATATTAACGTAGTGTTGATATCGATCTATAATTTAACTATCAAGAAAATTAAAACTTTCCCTACCCCCAGTAATGAAATTATAACACCAACGAGAGAGAGAGAGAGAGAGAGAGAGAGAGAGAGAGAGAGAGAGAGAATCTGCATCAATACACGGCACTTCGAAGGAACAATGAAAAAATTCAAATTAGCGGCAAAAAATTACAGAGGAACCATCTGCCTCATCTTCGAAGAAACAATAGTTTAAATCGAAGGCTGTTGGTTTTTCACTGATGTCCATTTCCGCTGACATCAGACACCTGGAGTTTGATGTGAATTCTAGACATCGGTTTGTGGGACGTGGCTACGAGTCCTGTTGACCTATCTCACAGAAATTCCACAGGAATTCACAGGAGCTTATATTTCTACCTTTCATTGATTGTTACTTATTCAAATAATGGCAAGTTTTGTTCGGCAACATCCAATTCTGCTTGAATGGATGAAAACCAATATGTCTGACCCATAAGCTTCTGTATCCATCAGTGGAGCATGGCCAACGAGCCAGCAATCTCATTCCACAGACCAGTGCTTACAGACTTCAACAGATGAATATGTTGATTCACATTGAAGATCAAGACTCAAAAACAGTTTAATTTCTTATTTAGGTTATGAGTGCTCCAGTTAAAATGAATCTAAGACTTAATTCATTTTGTCGTCAGAATACTTTCACGCTTAAGATCAATAATGCCTTATATTACCGCTTGCCTGGTGTTGCTACGACCGAGTGGATTTAAGAAATCGAAAAGCAAAGAGGACCTTGCGGCCATTACAATACAATGGATAGTTCTTTTGCACGTAACATTTATATAAATTTATTATCGCTATGACCTTCTCCCTACAAAGGCAAACAGAAATACGCTGAACTTTCCTTCACACACTGCGTTACTGGGTTCGTATCTTGAATGCCTTACACACACACACACACACACATGTGTACACACACACACACACACACACACACACACACACATATATATATATATATATATATATATATATATATATATATATGATATATATATATAATGTAATGTATGTATGTATATATATGCACACATATAGGCATATATCCTATGTAGAACGAAGGAGCACGTGCTTGAGAATATCCTTTTACGGTAGAAAGGTAAGTCAAACAGGGACTTGGAAATGGTACATTCGTAGTATATTCGACATTTTCAAGTTCACACTGTGAACTTGAAAATGATGAATATACTACAATAGTACTTGTTTCAAGTCCACGTTTCACTTACCTTTCTACCTTAGTAATATAGATTAGATACATATACATATATATTATATATATATATATATTATATATATATAGATATATAATATATATATAATATATAGATAATTATATATATAAAATTATAGAGATATAGATATATATAGTATGTATATGTGTATTATATATATTATATAGAGATATTATATAGTATATATATATATATAATATATATATATATAATATACAAAGAGAGAGAGAGAGAGAGAGAGAGAGAGATGTAAATATACCAAAACGAGGTGGTTGGTTTTGCATATTGGATTCGGTACTACACTAAGATAATAAACCCAAAAAAATAAGGTAATAAACAGGAAATATACAGAACATGAAATGTCAAACGAAGAGTTTAAATAACAATCGACAACAGGCCAAGAAAAATCTAAATAAAATCATACTGAATACTAAATACAATTTGCATGAAACATACATGAAATACGGGTCAAATCAATTTATCTGGAGAGCTGCATCATTATATGCAATTGCAAAGTCTTCCAGAATTTAATTTTCATAATTCATTCTAGTGATCAGTTCCTGGAATACTCTGATCAATACATTTAGTCGTACACGGCCTAGCCTTGGGAGAGAAGAAGGAGAGAGAGGGTATTCGATATCTCTTTTCTGGCCACATTCTCTCTCTCTCTCTCTCTCTCTCTCTCTCTCTCTCTCTCGATCACTCTCTCTCAAACTTAGGAGTCTCGAGAGATATCCAACTCGGGGTGATTTTCGTAGAAGGGCAGAACACACCCTATAACTTCAAAAGTTAAAAGCGACTATCTTGAACTTTTACCATTTAGAATGTTAAAGTGTCTTTTCCAAATAGAAACAGATCTTTAAAAATTTAAAAAATAAAGCGCTCGACTATTTCGGAAATGAAGACGACGGTAACGGTGATGAAAATGAAAGGAACAAAAGTGAAGATAGTGAAGAGTCTCCTACATCGCTGTTATCAAACATTCTGTAATATTACAGTACAAAAGAAAACAGTTTATGTAATATTTTTGTAAGACGGCGTAGGAACCAAATGCTTATATGAAAACGTGACGACCTTTTGTAATTATGGAACAAAATGCATGATTGGTGCACGGGGAGAGGAATACAGCAATCCAACAAAATCGCCTTTCAAGGAAGAGATGGAACAAACCTGAGTAGATTCCACATGTTAAAGCAGACATTAACCCGATCAAATTGGAAATTATAAATTACACGGCACAGTTGTGAATTAGTGGATGTCCACCTACAAAGGTCTTAGAGCTGACAATGACATGCACGGACATACTCAGAAATATTCATAGGTTTTGTATGTTACAGAGTTTACATACTTAATAATATACAAGGGGATTCCATGAAAACACAAACTCAGGGTGTATGTGGCGTATAAGTGCATGTAGATATTTAACTGTGATGGAAGAAAGTAACCGATTTGTCTATTTTAAACAAATGATGAAAAAAGAACCAAAAAAACTTTAACATCTTTCAAATAAACTGTTTGGCAATAGACACAAAGGATGACACGATAATATGTGCATTACTCTGCACGACATGCGAGAGAGAGAAGAGGAGAGAGAGAGAGAGAGAGAGAGAGAGAGAGAGAGAGAGAGAAAGTTTATATTATTATTTGTAGTTTTGCAATGTTGCGTTGTTCACCAGCTAATTCGTGACTCCAAGAGAAGAAAGCTGGAAAAGTTTAAATATAATAATGGCATTCTTACACTAAGTAATAACATTTTTCTTTTTTGTGAGGTCGTTTTCCGGGTATGGAAAATGAACTATTATCTCTTTGATAAGATAATGAAAATCGAACATAAACAATACTAGCTATGTGAAATCTCTTTTAATAGGGGTACTTTCTATCAGCTAATAACGAAAACTACTTAACATCGCTTAATTAAGGTGCTGCTTTTAAAAAGATGATGCAGGGCCTTCAAAAAGATGTTGATTGTCTTCAGATATGACTTTTGCCTGATATCATGCAGTTGCTTTTACACAAAACTCAACAAAGAATTAATGATAGTAACTGTTTTAGTTATTCATTTACACAGGAGATTTTACTGAGGCGTCTTAAATGCAAAAAGAAAATCGAGAAATGATAGTGATTAGAAAAAGGTTTTTTACAGAGATATACCCTACGAGTTTTGCTAAGAAATAAAATTACCAGAACACATATTAAGACTAATCAAAAATTACAGAGATTAAAAAACTTAAAGGAAATACATAAATACTATGTAAAGTACATTACACAAAAACACGTAGCGCCAAGAAACAAATACAATTGGGTACCTGTCAAAAAATTCTCAGGAACAATATTTAAAACAACGACATTGCAACGCAGTATATGAAAAGTATCTGAAATAATTCTACAGTTCCAAGAGATCAAAATAAACTAGCATAATCCATGAAATGATTTAATCCATCAAATAGTAAAAAAATCTAGCGATTTAATTTACAATGCCTTCGTTGTATAAGCTACCAATATTATTTCTTTTTCTAAGACTGTTCCCTGACGTACAAAAGTTGGAATTTGCTCCCAGGCAGAAGGTGCAAACAAAACATTGAATAGGAGATTAATATTTGTTTTGCTCTGAAAAGAAGTGACCCTAAAGAAGTGACCCCAGAGGAAAACACTCTAGTCACTACAACGTTCACCCCACTAGGTACAAGGGTGTACCTGGGGCACCGTGCCCCCTCCCCCTCCCCCCCATGAAAAATCATAAAAAAAATATTAATATTGGAGATTAGATAATGAATGACATGAGAAAAAATAAAAATAAGAAATAAAGGTCTATTATAGAAAATAATAATAAAATTTTGAGAGAGAGAGGAGAGAGAGAGAGAGAGAGAGAGAGAGAGAGAGAGAGAGAGAGAGATGTGTATGCTTAACATGAAATTTGGTGCCCCGACATGAAATTATTCAGGATCTACTCGCGGTTCACCCTTCAAGTGAAGAACTGAGGACGGACATCAACAGCAGAATCAGTATCTGCTGCTTCACGTAACAAAGCAGGATCTCTCGCAAGCACTCTTGTGCTTCCTGCAAGTCAAGATTCTTTCATTTCAGCACCTCAGCTAGTTCTCCTAGCTTTTCCTGGATCTCTACATTTTTTTTTCTTCCTAGGAATTTTCAGTTATTCAACCGTTACAAATATGCATCTTTATCCATACTGCAAGTTACTTTCTTTGTACTTATGGTTCTCTAGTGCCAGCTACATTTGGCCACCCTTTCAAATAATTGTCTAAGTCACATCCATATAAAAATATAAGCAATAACCAGTCCTCTTTTCAGTGTGTCTGCGTTCCC
>NC_087202.1:57862804-57881013 GCF_015104395.2 Macrobrachium nipponense | reverse complement strand
ACACACTACAGATCACGTAGGCCGTTTGAACTAGGTCGTGGTAGTTGTCTCAAGCAGGGAGCTTGGACTAATGTTTCAAAACAAAAATGAATGACCACAGGTGACGGCACGTCACCTTAGCCTACTTTATTGTATACGTCATCTTAGCGTCTCTGGTCTGATCACATTCCTGCAAGCAATCTGGTTGACCTCTTTAGTTTTAGTTTTTTATATATATGGAATAAACATTCCATATTTTTATTATGTAATCACTTACATAAAGCTCGGTCAGCTACCAAAACCAACCACTGAATATTAACTCAAGCTTGACTTGCATTTGACTTATAGGAGTGTGATACAGACACTATGTGAATATATATAGATATATAAAAATTAATTATAAGTAAAAAAAATTCATGGTGTACACAATACAGATTTCAAGTATAAGATATAAAACATAATATGCATATGATGATATTCGTAAATAATAGTGATCACGTAATATATATGATACAGTTTTTCACTTCATCTCTTTAAGATACATATGCTACAGAAAATACTAATGTACTCTGATAATTGCATAGAATAAAGATTAACATGATAAAAATCATATTTTAACTGATAAAATTCATATATGAAGTGATAAAAATCATATAGTAATGATTAGTAACTGATTTATAAACTTTTTCATGCTGATTCATCGAACCATATACTAACTGGTTCATTAATCCATATGCTAACTTTTATATAACTGCAGTTATTGGTAAGATAAAACAGGTAACAGATTGATTATAGGCTACCTGATTTATTTATACATATGTATATGGATTCATATAATTATGATTAATATATGTGCACTATAGATTCCTAGTGCGTACACGCAAGATATATTTTGACTCTGTTTATTTATGATCTTTATATATAGATTCCCTAGTGCATACACGCAAAGATATATTTCAACTCTTGTTATTTTATGATCATTTATATATTAAGGGATACATGATACTTTATATATAGGTATACATGACCGAGGTTATACTACTACACATTTAACTAGCGTTCGAACAACTTTCGTCCATTACAGTTCCATACAACCACCTATAGCCAAATGAAATGGCCAATTCCAAATGGTTAAAAACAAGGGGAAAATTGCCTGGCGGGGTCCAACGTTCTATTTTGCATCATACTAGTTCTCTGCATCCTAAGCCACACGAATACGTTCGCGATGAATAAAATCATCCCCAGCACGAGTCCTTCGCCAGCAACGAAGAGTTGAATATCCTTCTGGTCGTAATTGTCAGAAGTATGTCCCTTTTTGTAGTCGATTTCCGACAGCCGCCGGAGCATTCCGCATTAAAACGAGATAACGACGGGATACGGGTGTCGGTCGAAGAAGTCCATGAAATAAACTTGTTCACTTATGATGGTGCTTATTCCTTTCACATTGTAGGTGGTTGTTACTTGACTGCCGTCGTCTGCAGTGACGAACGATTTTTTTGAAGTTGTGATGGGAAACTCGTGTACTGCAGGATACTGTAACCAGGTTCCATTAATCAGCCTGCAAGTGAAATTATACTTGTCACAAGGGCAAAGTAAATTCAGACAACATCAATACGGGAGGAGAAAGCCATTAAGAATCATACTTAACCCACATGAATTCGCTGATATTTTATGGAATTCAAAAGAGTGAGCTGTACAAACTTTTTTATCCATGGCATTAACAATGAGTGAACCTATCCTGTTTATGATGACCGTAAAATATCCATAATTATAAAAAATAAACAGATATCAATACGAATCCCAAAGAAAATTTGATATTATTAGTAGTAAGTTACTAGACAAGGAAGTGGAAAACGGAGCTATTTGTAAGATTGCCAGGCACATAAGAGTCAAAGAGAATATTAATCATGACTCTGTATTTCTCTATGCTTACTGAAATTAAGTTGTGATAAAATCCGATCCTATGTGCCCCTAACAAAAGGTTCATATTCAAATTTTCTCGCGCGCATCCTCTGATTAATTTTTAAACTTTAATAGGCAGGAGATGCAATGAAAGAACCCACTATGTAACTAATTTCTATATAAACTTGGTTTTTTTCAAGAAAATGTGACATTTTCCCATGAATGTGATTTGACTTGAATTGTAATAGGCTAATGTTGCAAGTAAATTTTTTCATATACATGACCTGATTACTTCTAAAGTCCGTTTACCAATATCATAAGCTGATTTATTGACTCTAATTGTCTATGAGGCTCAGAAAAAATTAATTCATTTTGTTGTTATAGAAATTTCTATTTGCTTATTTGTTTATTAATTTTAAACGATTGCGATTCCTTAACCAAGCTTGCATTGCAATGCGGATAAGAATAGGTTATGGCTAGTATGTCATCATGACCTAGAACCACATGAAGTTCATGAGCTAAGCATTCCTCTCTCCAGCCAACCTGCTTTGCAAGCGGTTTATTGAGGTTTAAAAGGAACAATGCTGATACGGCAAACGCGCCAGACACTTTCAGGACTGATGACGTCGTCACCTGGCAGGAGATTGCTCTCAGCCAGTTTATGCGTTACGTTACTTGCTGTAATAAATACGACTTTAGTACTTTCAAATGATATTTTTTTTGTTTTAATACTCCATCCACATGAGAAGAATGTCTGAAAAAAACAGTACCAAAATTGAACAATATATTAGTTTCATAATGGAAATCTGCATGATTATAAATAAATGTAATTATGTTAAATTAGATATTCCTTATTCAAACTAGTGAAAAGGGTTTCCATACAAATTTTATATATACTATTTGCCCTGTATAAGATTATTCACATAGATTTATACATTTTCAGATACATTTTTCCTTCTAGACTTCCTGACTTTAAATATATTTATTTTATTTTATTTTATTTAATTTATTTATTTATTTATTTTTATTTTTATTTTTATTTTTTTCATTGACTACGAATATAAATCACCGGGACAGACAATATGTCAGTAGGTTTTGATATGTTTGTTTTGAACTTTTAGCTTATTTGTTCATTACTAAAGCGTTAAGTTAGAGTTCAAATCTTTACACATATATATATTTTGGATATTTAATTAACCTATGGTTACGTTTGCTTATTGATTTTATCGTGATTCCTTTTTTGTTATAATTTGTAACCCTTCCGACTTCTTAAGGAGTGTATTATATCGACTCCACTTGTTCCATATTTATTTAATTTTTATATTTTTTATTTATATATATTTTTTTTATATATTTGATAAATTAATGGTTGGCTTGAATATGTGGAAAAGTGTCCTAGCGGCGTACCGTATAAGGCTACTTGCGGTATCATTTCTATAGATACAAGATAGAATGATAAAGGTATTTAAAACCGCGAGAACTGCTATAATCCAGGTCGGATCCAATATCACTAGTTGTAACTCGTAAGACATTGCACTTTTTTTTATTTATCCGTTCTACCAAACCTATTGACTCTGGGTGAAGAAATTATTATTTGGTTTTCTTAATGGAAAGGAATTCACACAACGAGTTAAGGATATTATTGATTTACACCACCTGAGTCAGATTATCATGTGTTGAATTCATGTTTACTGATTTAGCACTCATAAATATTCCTAGTGCACTCCAATTGCGGTGCTTGTTTTTAGTGCTATTAATTCTATATAACGTGTCAAGGAACTATTTAACACTAAGAAGTGTTTATTTTCCTCTGTCAGACTCGTAATTCTGTTAATTAATTCTACGTATATTCTTTCAAGGATTGATTTGGCACGTGATATGCCCTTAAACTGACAGGTGTCTTAGTGTGTCCCTTGTTTTCATGACACATGTTACAATTAGTTTATGTGCTTTTTATATCTGTAAGCATTGTAGGCCAGTTAAAACAGTGATTTGGCTTTCTGTGACATAATAGAGAACCCTGGATGACCATTTAGGACGATTGGTATGAAGAGATTATTACTACTACCTGGTCGTTAGTCACCTGCTGTGTTCTTCGGGTTTTTCCTCGTCACGGACCTACATATAATATTACATTTGATTACATATTCTGATACACATACTTTAAATATATTTTTTGCTTTAGGGTTTCCGTTCGAAGTGTTTATTGTTTTGCTTAGCTGCTGACCCTGTTTCCGTTCGAAGTGTTTACTGTTTTGCTTAGCTGCTGACCCTGTTACCGTTTAGTGTTTCAAAGTGTTTTATTGTTTTTGCTTATTGCTGTTGACTCTTGCTTTGTTTCAGTTTGTAACATTTCGGCGCTCCAACCCAGATATTCAATGCTCGCGATCTCTTGGGTTAAGGAATTTTCTTGTTTAGATACGGTTTTAACAATAGGCACGGATGTTTCTATATCTTTTAGTCCAATTAATGGTTTCTTTGCAGTATGGGTGCGGGATTGCGGGATAATGCGTCAGCTATGATAATTGCTTTCCCGCCCAGGTAGATCTCTTAACTTGGCTCCAAAGACCTGAATGATCACATGCCAACCGAGTTTCCTCTGGGACTGTAATTAAAGCCTTTGAAAAACTCGGTAAGTTGACTTATGGTCAGTAAGGATTTTAACAGGATAAGCCGTAGATTATGAACTTGAAATGTACTAGTGAGTTAACGATACCTAGCCCTTCCTGGCCTATTACTGCATATTTACTTTCAGAGGGCTTTAGTTTACGTGAATAAAAAGCTATAGGGAAGAAACTGTTTTATCATATTACTGAAGTAGTACCCCTCTTACCCCTTGGTCTGAGGCGTCTGTTGCTATTAAAAAAAAAATTCCTTATTTAAATCAGGATTTTTTAAGTTAGGTGAGCTGCATTATTCCGCTTTTAAGATATCGAACACCTGTTGATGCTTTTTAGACCATAATAAATCTACGCCCTTCTTCGTAAGATCTGTTAAAGGAGCTGTCATGATTGAAGAGTTACATATTTACATACGATTGTTAATAGGTACAGAAGTTTATGAATAGCCGACACCTTACCATGGACTACTTTAAGACCTTGACTAGACACATAAAACCTAGATAAACATGTTCAGTTTTTTAAAAACTCACATTTAGATATTTTTACTCTGAGATTATTTGTCTTTGTTTCTGTAGCACTAGCTCTAGTTTATGTGAATGTACTTCTAAATGTATTAGAAAAGATTACAAGACCAACCAATAGGCATGTTGGGTATCCCCTAAAAGTCTCCAAACACTATTTTGTAATTGGGGCGCAACGTAATCCGGAGGCATACGTAAAAATTGATAATGTCCCCTGAGTGTGCTGAAAACGGTGTATGAGGTACAATCAGTTAGTTAATGGTATCTGGTAAAAGGCTTTAAGTAAGTCCAAGCTGGTGAAAAATTTATTCTAACTTAACAGAGATAAGATGTCGTCGGTACATGGCACTGGAAACTATCGGGAGTCGTTTCCTTGTTTAAGCGACAGAAATCTACGCAGATACGCCAAGTTCGATCTTTTATGACATGACGTTTGAGGGAAAAATTATATGGGCTTATTTGATTTCCTAAGTGACTCCTATTACTAACATTTTTCAACTTCGTTATTTATCTCTATTTTGAAATTTCATAGGGGAGCTATACGAAAGGTACGTATATAGCTTTATGTGTCCTTAGACCGTATTTGTTTCAATGACATCCGTTTTTCCCCAGAGATCACTCACTAGTGGAGAAACTTCCTGGTATTCAGATAAAAGATAAAAAAAATTTCTGCTGAATCACCTCTGCTTGAATGACTTTACGGATATTACTTAGATAGAGTACAAGAGAGATTCAACTACGACTGATTGGGCGTGATTAAAAATTAGCAACAATAAAAAAAATGCAATATTTAATATGTATAGGTTTTGTGGATACTAGATTACTTGTTGCTGCGAGTCAACCATGTCTAGGGCTTTGTTCGCGGAAATCGTTATATTTCAGAGTGTCGGAAGGATTAAAATTTCATTCCCAGCAAAGTCTTTTACACGCACTAAGACATTCGAGGGTGCATGTGTCTCGAGATTTTGCGTGCAAACTGCGACTGCGGTTGTGGGAGAATTCTATTGGGTCGTTGAACAATATCACAATTTATGAGACAAATGATTTGTTCCTCTATATAAGTTATTATTTGATTAACTGTCTCTTTTTTGTTCAAACGGATTTTAATATGTTTGAAGGTTTATAGAATTTTCCTTTGATAAACACGCCTTATTTTGCAGGAGGTAAGATAAATATTTTGTATACCCCTAGATGGATATCTTTAAATTACGCTAGATAGAGATCAATGTTTTTATAACTATAGAGGTATCTGGAAGCGCTCGCTTATCTGGACTTCTCAATAGTGAAGTTTTCGAAAAACAACAGACGGTGAGTCCGTAATACAGGATATTACGTGTACTCAACGGAATAAAACAAGATATTCTAATTTTTACGGCGCGTACAGTCGGGCTTAATCCACCACTACTTATAATAACTTATTGTATTAAATTACGAGAAACCTGCTCTGATTACTTGATACGGTCGTGTGATTCATAGGAAAATTCTGTTTAAATTAAAAAGGTGTTTTAAATTAAAAAAAGGTATGGCATAAATGATCCTACAATCTTTTTTCCTCTCCGCTGAAGTCGCTTATGTGGAATGTGCTATGCTTTGAACACTCGGCAGATTTAACTGACCCTGACCGTTGACTAGATGACACAGTAACCAAGTTTGCTTAAGCATGATTTGTTTGATTCTGATATTTAGGCTACTGTTTACCATCGCCAACGTATTGTGTGTTTTTAGCATTCTGTTGTTGGTTACGTATACAGCAACGAACGTATGAATGACGAACTATTAGGATTGAGCGATTACTATTAAGACAAGTTATCTCTACTGCATTCAATATTAACTGTTTGTACTTGCTGTTGTTTACTTCATTCTTTGCTAAAATTTGAAATAGTGAGGGATCCTGGTCAGCGCATTTAGCCTAATGAAAGTTTTTTATAGACATGTTATTCCTTGCAATCCAGCCGTATTTTTAAAGTTAAGTTGAGTCATAGGGATTCGATTTTTTACGCATAACTAAAGGCTGAAACTGCGATCAGGACTTTGCAAAGGAGCATTTATTGTCATGACCCGAAATAGTGTTACCTCTAATTTATCCAGATTTGTGCGGGTGTTCCACTTGTTTTGTGTGTTTTCTTATCACTACGGTGCCTAACTACCCTATCCATGCATCTGTATAAATACAGACGTCCACTGCGTAAACGCATATTCACTGTTTAATATGATTTGTTTATGAAAAGGATTAATCACCCAAAATGATAAAATTAACACAGTATATGATTATGATATTTCGGGAGAACTTCTGGAAACAGAAACTCAAAGATAAAAACTCGCAGTAGCAAAATCTCAATAATGTAGATAATTTCTGTAAAAAAGTAAGAATAAGATGTCTCGTAACTTCAGCCACAGGAATAACGAAAATTCGACCTGTAAAGGAAACACTCAGTTACTCCAAATGAATAAAAAAAATTGTACTTAGCTTGATTTTGTGGGAAGTCACGGTGTTCCGATAACGACACGCCCTTGGCCCTCCTTCTCTGTTTTAGGCGGATGACCTGGTTTTTTGGCTTGAGTTCACTCGGGTGCACATTGTTTGTTTGTTGGATGATTCGATTCCTTGAAGTTCCGATGCTGAAGACGCATTCGTTTATTTCTTCTTGAAGTGCTGGAAACGCTCACAAAACGATGATACTAAGTTGCTTGAAGAATCTCTTGCTTTCGTCGTCGTTGATTTCTGATATGATACATTATTCGTTATTCTTTGGAAGACGTTGAAAAGTTCTTGTTGTTTCTGAAGTCGCTCACTAAACGATGATACTAAATTGCTTGAAGAATCTCTTGCTTTCGTTGTCGTTAATTTCTGATATGATACATTATTCGTTATTCTTTGGAAGACGTTCAAGAGTTCTTGTTGTTTTCTGAAGTCGCTCACTCACGATGATACTAAGTTGCTTGAAGAATCTGTTGCTTTCGTCGTCGTTGACTTCTGATATGATACATTATTCATTATTCTGGTTTTCTTCGGAAGACGTTGTAGAGTTCTTGTAGTAATCTGCCACCAATATTAGGGCTGTTTGCCTTGTATAATAAGGCGACCTATTAGGTTAATTTGTTAGACTTGCGATAATCTTGCGCTAAGTCGGTTGGTTATGCACTTCCATACTCATTGGAGTGTCTTGGGGTTTGTAGATCACTTACGAAGTCGGTATTATCTTCTTTGGTTATGACGACGATGTGTTTAAACTCATGATGATTCGGCAATGATGTGAGGTTCTAGTAGAAAACACGAAGTATAAAAAAATACTTATATTCTCTGAGATTACATGATGAAGTTCAGAGGAAATTTGACAGGTCTTCTAATGACGATGGCTTGATCGCTTCTGCAAACGATGATGGCTAATTCCACTCTGTTCTGACCTACCATCTCGGTTATAAGTCATAAAGGAAGCAGACAGTAGCTCGAACATATGAACATACATACAAATGACACACTACAGATCACGTAGGCCGTTTGAAATTATAGGTCGTGGTAGTTGTCTCAAGCAGGGAGCTTGGAATAATGTTTCAAAACAAATGAATGACCACAGGTGATGGCACGTCACCTTAGCCTACTTTATTGTATACGTCATCTGCGTCCTCTGGTCTGATCACAATTCCTGCAAGCATCTGTTGACCTCTTTAGTTTAAGTTTTTTATATATATGGAATAACATTTCATATTTTTTATTATGTAATCACTTACATATATATATATATATATATAATATATATATATATATATATATATATATATATATATATATATATATATATATATATATATATATATTGACCTCTTTAGTTTTAGTTTTTTATATATGGTGAATAACATTTCATATTTTTTATTATGTAATCACTATATATATATATATATATATATATATATATATATATATATATATATATATATATATATATATATATGTAATGATTACATAATAAAAATATGAAATGTTATTCCATATATATAAAAAACTAAAACTAAAGAGGTCAACCAGATTGCTTGCAGAATGTGATCAGACCAGAGACGCTAAGATGACGTATACAATAAAGTAGGCTAAGGTGACGTGCCATCACCTGTGGTCATTCATTTGTTTTGAAACTTATTCCAAGCTCCCTGCTTGAGACAACTACCGCGACCTATAATTCAAACGGCCTACCGTGATCTGTAGTGTGTCTCATTTGTATGTATGTTCATATGTTTGAGCTTTACTGTCTGCTTCCTTTTATTGGACTTGTAACCGAGATGGTAGTATATATATATATATATATATATATATATATATATATATATATATATATATATATATATATATATATATATATACATATACATACATATATACAAAAAAGAGAGAGAGAGAAAGAGAGAGAGATGTAAATATACACGAGTGTGTTTGCATATGGATTCGGTACTAACACTAAGATAATAAACCAAAAAATAAGGTAATAAACAGGAAATATACAGAACATGAAATGTCAAACGAAGAGTTTAAATAACAATCGACACAGGCCAAGCAAAATCTAAATAAAATCATACTGACTACTAAACACAATTTGCATGCAAACATACCATGAAATACGGGTCAAATCAATTTATCTGGAGAGCTGCATCATTATATGTAATTGCACAGTCTTCCAGAATTTAATTTTCATAATTCAAAAATTTTTCTAGTGATCAACTTCTCTGATCAATACGTTTTAGTCGTACACGGCCTTGGGAGAGAAGGAGGAGAGAGAGGGTATTCGATATCTCTTGTCAGGCCACATTCTCTCTCTCTCTCTCTCTCTCTCTCTCTCTCTCTCTCTCTCTCTCTCTCTCTCTCTCTCTCTCAAACTTAGGAGTCTCGAGAGATATCCAACTCTGGTGTATTTTTCGTAGAAGGGCAGAAACACTTGATAACTTCAAAAGTTGAAAGCGACTATCTTGAATTTTCCATTTAGAATGTTAAAGTGTCTCAAATAGAAAACAGACCTTTAAAAAATATCGCTCGACTATTTCGGAAATGAAGACTACGGTAACGGTGATTGAAAATGAAAGGAACAAAAGTGAAGATAGTGAAGAGTCTCCTTCATCGCTGTTATCAAACATTCGTAATATTTACAATACAAAAGAAAACGTTTATGTATATTTTTGTAAGACGGCGTAGAACCAAATGCTTACATGAAGACAGACGACCTTTAGGAATTATGCCAAAAAAATGCATGATTGGTGGCAGCGGGGGATAGGATACAGCAATCCAACAAAATCGCCTTTCAAGGAAGAGATGGAACAAACCTGAGTAGATTCCACATGTTAAAGCAGACATTAACCCGATCAAATTGGAAATTATAAATTACACGGCACAGTTGTGAATTAGTGGTTGCCCACCTACAAAGGTCTTAGAGCTGACATGACATGCATGGACATACTCA
This sequence comes from Macrobrachium nipponense, assembly GCF_015104395.2. Lineage (NCBI taxonomy): Eukaryota > Metazoa > Arthropoda > Malacostraca > Decapoda > Palaemonidae > Macrobrachium > Macrobrachium nipponense. The sequence goes on along the minus strand of NC_087202.1, from coordinate 57,870,549 downwards.
GAAATATTCATACGTTTTGTATGTTACAGAGTTTACATACTTAATAATATACAAGGGGATTCCATGAAAACACAAACTCAGGGTGTATGTGGCGTATAAGTGCATGTAGATATTTAACTGTATTTGGATTAAGTAATCCGATTTGTCTATTTAAACAAATGATGAAAAAACACTTTACATCTTTCTAAATCTCTTGGTAATAAAGACCAAAAGGATGACACGATAATATAGTGCATTACTGTACGACATTTGATAGAGAGAAGAGAGAGAGAGAGAGAGAGAGAGAGAGAGAGAGTTTAAATATATTATATGTAGTTTTGCAATGTTGCGTGTTCACCAGCCATTGTGACTCCAGAAGAGAGTTGGAAAAGTTTAAATATAATAATGGCATTCTTACACTAAGTAATAACATTTTTCTTTTTTGTGAGGTCGTTTTCCGGGTATGGAAAATGAACTATTATCTCTTTGATAAGATAATGAAAATCGAACATAAACAATACCCTAGCTAGGTGAAATCATCTTTTAATAGGGGTACTTTCTATCAGCTAATAAACGAAATTACTTAACATCGCTTAATTAAGGGTGTGCTCGTCACGAAGTAGTTTAAAAAGATGTTGATTGTCTTCAGATATGACTTTTGCCTGATATCATGCAGTTGCTTTTTACACAAAACTCAACAAAGAATTAATGATATTAACTGTTTAGTTATTCATTTACACAGGAGATTTTACTGAGGTGTTAAATGCAAAATACGAGAAATGATAGTGATTAGAAAAAGGTTTTTACAGAGATATACCCTTACCGAGTTTGCTAAGAAATAAAATTACCAGAACACATATTAAGACTAATCAAAAATCACCAGAGATTAAAAACTTAAAGGAAATACATAAAATACTATGTTAACGTACATTACACAAAACACGTAGCGCCAAGAAACAATACAATTGGGTACCTGTCAAAGAAATTCTCAGGAACAATATTTTTTAACAACGACATTGCAAGCAGTATATGAAAAGTATCTGAAATAATTCTACAGTTCCAAGAGATCAAAATAAACTAGCATAATCCATGAAATGATTTAATCCATCAAATAGTAAAAAATCAGCGATAATTTACAAATGCCTTCGTTGTATAAGCTACCAATATTATTTCTTTTTCTAAGACTGCTCCCTGACGTTCAAAGGTTGGAATTTGTTCCCAGGCAGAAGGTGCAAACAAAATATTGAATAGGAGATTAATAATTGTTTTGCTCTGAAAAGAAGTGACCCCAGAGGAAAACACTCTAGTCACTACAACGTTCACCCCACTAGCTGAGCCAAGGGTACGGTACCGGGGCACGTGCCCCCCTCCCCCCCTCCATGAAAAATAATAAAAAAAAATATTAATATTGGAGATTAGATAATAATAACATGAGAAAAATAAAAATAAGAAATAAAGGTCTATTATAGAAATAATAATAAAATTTTGAGAGAGAGAGAGAGAGAGAGAGAGAGAGAGAGAGAGAGAGAGAGAGAGATGTGTATGCTTAATATGAAATTTGGTGCCCCGACATGAAATTATTCAGGATCTACTCGCGGTTCACCCTTCAAGTGAAGAACTGAGGACGGACATCAACAGCAGAATCAGTATCTGCTGCTTCACGTAACAAAGCAGGATCTCTCGCAAGCACTCTTGTGCTTCCTGCATGTCAAGATTCTTTCATTTCAGCACCTCAGCTAGTTCTCCTAGCTTTTTCTGGATCTCTGCATTTTTTTTTTTCTTCTAGGAATTTTCAGTTATTCAACCGTTACAAATATGCATCTTTATCCATTCTGCAAGTTACTTTCTTTGTACTTATGGTTCTCTAGTGCCAGCTACATTTGGCACCCTTTCAAATAATTGTCTAAGTCACATCCATATAAAAATATAAGCAATAACCAGTCCTCTTTTCAGTGTGTCTGCGTTCCCAAGCATCATCAAGAAAAGTATCACGAGCTAAATGTTTTCTGTTTCAGCTCTCTCCACTCTTCGCTTGCATTATTTACAATGGAAATTCTTAGTTACTAAACTAAAAAATTAAAAAAAATGATAAAAAATGCAACAGCCAGTGCTTGAAGGGTTGATTAACTTTTAAAACTGTTCTCTCTCTGTTCATAATTAATTCGCATGGACCGTGAATATTTAATGCATTACGGAGGCTTTTAACAGAGAAAGATTTTAAAAATAGATTTCAGGAAATTTAGCTCAACCTAAATTTTTTACATTTATCGCCTTTGCTAATTCTGTGAATATGTCACAGCTCTGCTGATTTCTGAACATCGTTCATAATCAGGTGCTTTAGAGTATATTCTTGACATGTAAATCATTATTTTAATAAAATGAAATCAACGCTGAAGAAGGAATTGGGACCCTCGAAACTGTAAACTTATAAAAATAAGAATAACATGAACAAATAATGGATTAAAATAGTACATGCTTACGCAGTGCGGAAACCAAAAAAAATTTTTTTTTACTTAAATGTCCCTAACATTTCTAAAAAAAAAAAAAAAAAAAAAATCCATGAATTCCAACACGCAAAAGGAATTAGAACGTGCTAAAAACCACAATTTTAAACGCATAACGAAAGTAGTAAGACTTTTAACAACCTCATGAATGAAATTGTAAATCCCAACGAAAATAAAAATAAAAAAAACATACTTTGTTCTCAAGAACAGAAGTCACAACGCACGCTTATAAAGATGAGTCAAAAGACAGCGATTATGAAACACTACATGAAATATGAACTAAATTCAGTTATTCTCGTACGAATAAGATCAGTTTGCTGTGAAAGTGAAATTTAATTAATAGTTCTGCTTGAAAATGCATCCAGGAAACATATCTAAAGTGGTCTATTATTATATATTTATAATATTATTGGAAGAATATTATAAATATATAATAATTATTCTTCCCCGTGTTCGCCTTTTCCATGGATGTTCATCACATAAGAATGTACACATGACTGCTCATTATGTGCGTACAACTTGGTCGTCTGAGAGGAGAATCGCGTGTTCTGCTAATGCCCCTATTCTAAAGAAACGCCCATCGAACAAAAACCTTTGGTACACGAGAACAGGCAACACCATAGTTGATACTGGCTATTCAGTTCCCCTTTTAAATAATGCAGCCATACTACGTATGTATAGCTTACTCACCGACCTCCTCTCAGAGTTCGAGAGGCTTTGAAAGAAAACGATTCGATGAATCTATTCAAAATCACAGGAAGAGAATTTCGACCGTACAATTACTATATTGGTCTTGTGGAGAGAGAGAGAGAGAGAGAGAGAGAGAGAGAAGAGAGAGTGAAGAACTAAAATTTATTTCTGGAATCATTCCTCTGTACCTTGTTTGCGCCTGAACCAGCAACTCCTTGTTTGCACTTGAGCAGCAACACCTCGTTTGCACTTGAACCAACAATACCTTGTTTGCACTTGAAACAGCAACACCACTGGAACTGGCGAAGTTATCCAGCAACAAGCGAACAGACTCCTGTCGCTACCGAAACCTGACTTTGTCACGGATTCCACAAATTCCTGAAACTCAAGTTCCTTGCTCTGAGCGAGGACTTACCTAAGTTTCAATTCTCAAAACAAATTTAGATATTGTATTTACACGGTTGCGAACAACGTTAAAAAATGTCGAACAAGAAAATGAGTTATACCATATGACACCTTTTTGTCGCAACTTTGATCATTTGTGTAGGAGGTCGTACATCTTTTTCAAAGTTCATGTCACATGCCGGTCGAAGTTTAATTATTTGTGTCAGTCGGTATATATGACTTCGTACATCAGTTGATATCCCAGACGCTTTGCCTAAACAAGTGACGGTAATTCAACATAACAAAGTTCCAAACTTACATATATAACATCTACCAATGAAAATAAAAGGCTACAATTGAATATAATACTCTACTGAAGGGAGAAATAAACTCTAATCTTTATACATTTAGTAAAATTTATAATCGTCAAAGAATAATTTAAAATGCCACTTCTAAAGAAATAATTCCATTAACAAAGACCTAACTCGTCATACTAAAGCTGTATAATTTCTATATATGAAACAACGCAGGAAGCAATGAATGCAGAATATCAGAAATAAATACTTACGATGCATAAGGTTTTGATAATAGGCTTACATCAGATATGGCAACTTAAATCATTAACTATATACAAGCGAGAATGCAATAAAACGTAAACGACTGTAAAATAACTAACAGCGGTTGGGAAAATACTTTACACGAAACGAAGTTTTGTGCTGGTTAATGGTTGATGCTATTGTGGAAAAAAAATGCGAGTACACTGAGTTAGTATACACAGATTCATCGTACCTTTCTTTTTCTGTAACGCGGCGACATCTGTGGAGATCATAAGGAGTTTTTCCCTGACAACCTAAGTTTCTGCGACACTGTACAGGAATTAGGTAGCATTTCTATGCCATTGTGAAATACAATTACATACGCATTTAATTACAAACGAAGTAAGAAATCGGTGGGTACAGAATAGATACTTTATGTTTAACACGACAATATATGAACAACAGAAACAAAGAGAGCAGTTACATAAATGTTCTTCGAAAAGTTTGACGGATGCATAAATAGGATTCAAGTGCTCTGGTTTCCTTTTCCAAACGGCACTTACCGCACAATGAAATACACCAGCCTATTAATAAAACAAGTAAAATATGCTTCGGCGCAACCGAGTTTACTGTACAGGGTATAATCAAGGCCATCGTAAATAGATCTATCTTTCGGGTCTCCGTATAATGCTGTATGGGCCGCGACCCTTGAAACCTTAACCGTGTCCCAGTGGTGGCTAGTCCTATGTAGTTCCCAGACGTACGATTAAGGCTAACTTTAACCTTAAATAAAGTAAAAATTACTAACACTGAGGATAGAGGGCTGTAATTTGGTATGTTTGATAATTGGGGGGTGGATGATCAACATACCAATTTGCAGCCCTCTAGCATCAGGCGTTTTTAAGATCTGAGGGCGGACAGAAAAAGTGCGGACAGACAAAGCCGTCTAAATGTTTTTTTTTTTCCAGAAAACTAAAAATACAGAGACCGATGTGGATGCGTTGGGAGACAGATATCCTCTTTACGGGAATGAAAATATTGTTAATTTAGATGCATCAATCCATCCTGCACCGTCAATGAGGTTTCCTCTCACACAGATAACGAATGAGGCAATTAATCAATACCTCCATAACTGGAGCAATTAGTGATGCCAGTCAATGGCTGAGAGGCTCGAGTACCGAAAGGCGTTTCAGGACTGCGAATGAAGGGATGAGAAGCAAAGCAATAATCAATCATTTTCTTACTTATGAGATAAAAGGAACTTTGCAAATGGAAAGAAAATCATGGCAGGAAAGCAAATACAGCCCTTCAGGATTTAGTCTAATGTAATGTCAGGTTTTACTATTCTCACACGAAAACACAAATATTTTAACAAAAAATACATTCAGAGCCTTAGAGTATGAGGAAGACATTTTGCGGTGTCATAAAAAGTCTTGAGTCATAATCAAAATATGCAAGAATAGCATTACCGTTTTCTTTCTTCAAATCTGCGTTCCTACTTAAAAGAAAAAATGACCTACTTAAACAAACAAATACATTTCAAAAGTATAGAGTATTTACAGTTTTTTTTCCTATCTAGGTATTAAGTCTATATTAACTTCTATTTGGCCTACAAAATAATATTCTTTAGATAATATTATATTATTTATTTAAATGAATATATAAATAAATAAATAAATAAATAAATATATATATATATATTATATAATATATATATATATATATATATATATATATATATATCATAAAAACACATAAACAATAGCATACAATCTTTCCAGGTGCTATTTTGTTTGTTTGGTGTTTTTCAGCAACGGGACCAACGGCTTTACGTGACTTCCGAACCACACCACTGAGGCTCTTAGTGCTATTTTGCTTTAGATATTAGTGCATGCTGGACAAAAAGGCAAGGAAGCAGGGGGACAATGCAAATGTCAGAGAAACGAGATAAGTCAGAAAGACACGGAAGGAAGTTGCTAAACCAGATTACAGACTATTTTCATTAGGACTACCTTCTTATGACATAAATATAAATTGGGAAGGTTCTCTCTCTCTCTCTCTCTCTCTCTCTCAATAAGGATTTCCGCGAGCAGAAAGGAACTGAAGGTGCGTGGCAACCACTCAAAAGCAGCATCATCCTGCAAGACTTGAATTAACAAAATTGTACAACTAATTGTTTTGATTATGAATCGCGAAAACTGCATGGCAATACGAAATGTTTTATACAAACTACAGTTTAAAAAATACAACTTAGAAAGATTTCGAACGGCACCAGATCTTGATAATAAGCGTTATCTTGCAAATGAACTTGGGGGAGGAGAGAGAGGTGAATGGTTGAAAATGGAGAGAAGGCAACTTTGTTTTTACAAGTAGTGAGGGTAGTGACCTTTCTTCCGCGCGAGGCCAACAGCCCAATTGAAAAGAACGGAAAAACACCAACATACACAATATTTTAGCGGCTGTAAATGAAAAAAAAAACTAATGAAGAGGGAATTGAGAGGCCTTGAGGTGCAATTATCCAAGATACAAATTGCTATGATCTAGGGAAACCACTCCAGCAAAACTGTGCAGAAGCGTGATCGCGGACAGTACTGTAAAGCCTAGAATGCAGAAAACCTTTGGTAAAAATCTTTAGCTACTGAACGTAGAAACAGAAAAAATAAAATCGTGAAAATGTCTTGCCTCATGCAAACCCAAAAAACTTATATTTGCTAAAAAATCGTTTGGAAGACAAAGGCTTATGGAAATAGAAAAGTCCATAATTCTTTTAAACAAAGAATTTTGAAAAAATGGGATGCGTATAGAGAATGAAATGACAACTGAAACTTACTTAAAAATACACATTAAATCGAAGAGTAATGGAAGAGGTTATGACATTATTGGTGGTTGAAAAAGGGTAAAAAAAGAATATATGATAATAAAGTGAAAAGATGCACCGATATTCTCTGTATTGACTAGCTGTTTTTCTCCAAATTTATCCTTTCATTTCCAGGTTAGTTTCATGGTTTATTTATTTATTCATTTATCAGCTGTTTACTTAGAAAGACCTGTTCCCCGCAGTGCAGATGATCTTTCAGCCTGATACCGATGAGTTAATACTTTAGATTCTTTTTAACGTGCTTCTCACTAACCTGGAAATGAAAGGATAAATTTGGAGAAAACTAGAAGTAAAAGACAGCTAGTCAATACAGAGAGCATTTATTTTTCATAAACGCTAAATCGTTCATAAGCATATGACCTTTTTAAGGTAAGCGTACCATTTGCATGTTACAGCAAGTGCACACTAACATTCTCAGCTTGCGTCAGGAATCCATCCCCCATCTCTCTCTCTCTCTCTCTCTCTCTCTCTCTCTCTCTCTCTCTCTCTCTCTCTCTCTCTCTCTCTCTCTCTGTGCTGGCTGGCAGAAGCAACCGTTGCACCGCTTTCATCACAACTACGTCTGTCAAAAACCGTACTGCAACAGAGTTTGATCTTTAACACTGTTGATTCGTTTACCTTTACCGTGAACGCCAAATGCAAGACCAGGGTCAAATATCTTTAGTAATCGCATTTCATTATTCAAAACTGTAGTGCCGGGAACGACTGGCGGTACTTCAGGGTATGAAAGTAAATTATTATTATAACTTGACTCGGCGGCAAAAAAAAAAAAAA
>NC_087202.1:57845304-57857804 GCF_015104395.2 Macrobrachium nipponense | reverse complement strand
TTGAACTTCTTGACCGTTGCATATGCTGGTACCATTTTACAGCTGGGTAGACTGGTGGGCAGTAGTCGAGAAGCTGTCGTGAACATACGAACTAGCCTTTGACTTTTCACTTTAAAAAGTTGAGGGCCAACCAAAGAGTGTTAAAAGTTGGCTAAGCGATGCTGCCACTTCTCTTAGATATTTAATCACCAGATGGGCCTCCCAGGAGCAACTCTGTCAATCCAGGGCCACTGCAATACTGTTATTTGTTTCCCTTCCTGAAGACATTTTGAATGCATGCATAATTGATGGCACAATCTTCCACAGACGGGGATTTTGATTCTATTTCATATTGGTTGACAACACGTGACCGGGATCTGAAATATGACGAGCAAGACGAAGACAGATGAGATTGATGCGCGGAGAAAGAGAAGAGGGAAACAGAAAACACTTCGGAATCATAATCAACGACTACGGTGTAAGTCATCGTTGATTATATTGTGTCATATGTTATGAGAGAGAGAGAGAGAGAGAGAGAGAGAGAGAGAGAGAGAGAGAGAGAGAGAGAGTTCCAATTATGAAAATAACACAATTTACAAGTGATATATGAATTCATGATTCAGTAAGCCTATGCAAACAGATTGATCTTCTTAGTCTGCCGAGCTTGTCATTGACTATTTTTGTATGACGGACTATGACCTGATTACGGAAAAAACTTGAAAGAGCCAAATCATAAGTTCAAAGTTTCATGAATGAGTTATTTCCAGGTCGTCTGAATATCTGGGCTACCAATCTCAACAACATGGAGGCGCACAAGTAAACGCATACACTTATAAATAAGAATGCAATATAAAATCTATACGTTTGGCTGTAATTACGAGCAAAGCTAAAGAATATTCTTTGAATTGGCTGCTATAAAAACTAATGACTCGATTTTAAATCATCGGGAAAGACTACGATTGACGTCTTTTTATTTTTACTGTCCTTACAAATAGGTATAAATAAACTTTCTGCCAAGTTACATACTTGCAACCACGCTATTGTGAAGTGGGCGAGCACGCATGGGAAGAAGACTCTCCTGTGAAAATCACAATTCTTATGGAATTTCGTTGGGATGGGTACTGTCATGTCGAATTTGGTCCACTTATATAAATAAATACATACACACACACACACACACACACACACACACACACACACATATATATATATTTTATGATATATATATAATATAATTTATATATATATATATATACATAATGTTAACGTAGTGCTGATATCGATCTATAATTTAACTATCAAGAAAATGAAAACTTTCCTTACCCCCAGTAATGAAATTATAACACCAACGAGAGAGAGAGAGAGAGAGAGAGAGAGAGAGAGAGAGAGAGAGAGAGAGAGAGAGAGAATCTGCATCAATACACGGCACTTCGAAGGAACAATGGAAAAATTCAAATTAACGGCAAAAAATTACACAGGAACCATCTGCCTCATCTTCGTAGAAACAATAGTTTAAATCGAATGCTGTTGGTTTCTCACTGATGTCCATTTCCGCTGACATCAGACACCTGGAGTTTGATGTGAATTCTAGACATCGGTTTGTGGGACGTGGCTACTAGTCCTGGTGACCTATCTCACAGAAATTTCACAGAAATTCACAGGAGCTTATATTTCTACCATTCACTGATGGTTACTTATTCAAATAATGGCAAGTTTTGTTTTCGGCAACATCCAATTCTGTTTGAATGGATGAAAACCAATATGTCTGACCCATAAGCTTCTGTATCCATCAGTGGAGCATGGCCAACGAGCCAGCAATCTCATTCCACAGACCAGTGCTTACAGACTTCAACAGATGAATATGTTGATTCACATTGAAGATCAAGACTCAAAAAACAGTTTAATTTCTTATTTAGGTTATGAGTGCTCCAGTTAAAATGAATCTAAGACCTTGTTTATTTTGATTTTGTCGTCAGAATACTTTCACGCTTAAGATCAATAATGCCTTATATTCCCGCTTGTATGGTGTTGCTACGACCGAGTGGATTTGAAACTCATCCGGGAAAGATAAACACATCATACATTCCTTTGTTTTTAAGAAATCGAAAAGCGAAGAGGACCTTAGCGCCATTACAATACAATAGATCGTTCTTTTGCACGTAACATTTATATAAATTTTATCGTTTCCTTCACACACTGCGTTACTGGGTTCGTATCTTGAATGTCTTAAACACACACACACACACAACACATATATATATGTATATATATTATATATATATATATAATATATATATATATATATACTATATATATATAGTTATATAATGTATATATATACACATATAGGTATATATCCAATGTAGAACACGAAAGGAGGACCGTGTTCTTGAGAATATCCTTATACGGTAGAAAGGTAAGTGAAACAGGAACTTGGAAATAGTTCATTCGTAGTATATTCTACATTTTCAAGTTCACACTGTGAACTTGAAAATGTTGACTATACTACGAAAGTACTTGTTTCAAGGCCATGTTCCACTTACCTTTCTACCGTAGTAATAATATATATATATATATATATATATTTATATATATATATATATATATATATATATATATAATACATATATACATATATACAAAGAGAGAGAGAGAGAGAGAGAGAGAGAGAGAGAGAGAGGAGAGAGAGAGATACACGAGTGTGTTTGCATATGGATTCGGTACTAGCACTAAGATAATAAACCAAAAATATAAGCTAATAAACAGGAAATATACAGAACATGAAATGTCAAACGAAGAGTTTAAATAACAATCGACAACAGGAAGCCAAGAAAAATCTACTAAACACAATTTGCATGAAACATACATGAAATACGGGTCAAATTAATTTATCTGGAGAGCTGCATCATTATATGTAATTGCAAAGTCTTCCAGAATTTAATTTTCATAATTCATTCTAGTGATCAGTTCCTGGAATTCTCTGATCAATACATTCAGTCGCACACGGCCTTGGGAGAGAAGAAGGAGAGAGAGGGTATTCGATATCTCTTGTCAGGCCACATTCTCTCTCTCTCTCTCTCTCTCTCTCTCTCTCTCTTTCAAACTTAGGAGTCTCGAGAGATACGCAACTCTGGTGTATTTTTCGTAGAAGGGCAGAAACACTTGACAACTTCAAAAGTTAAAAGCGACTATCTTGAATTTTCCATTTAGAATGTTAGTGTCTCAAATAGAAACAGACCTTTAAAATATAAAGCGCTCGACTATTTCGGAAATGAAGACGACGGTAACGGTGATGAAAATTAAAGGAACAAAAGTGAAGATAGTGAAGAGTCTCCTTCATCGCTGTTATCAAACATTCTGTAATATTACAATACAAAAGAAAACAGTTTATGTAATATTTTTGTAAGACGGCGTAGGAACCAAATGATTACATGAAGACATGACGACCTTTTGGAATTAAAAACAAAATGCATGATTGGTACACAGGGAGAGGAATACAGCAATCCAACAAAATCGCCTTTCAAGGAAGAGATGGAACAAACCTGAGTAGATTCCACATGTTAAAGCAGACATTAACCCGATCAAATTGGAAATGATAAATTACACGGCACAGTTGTGAATTAGTGGTTGTCCACCTACAAAGGTCTTAGAGCTGACAATGACATGCATGGACATACTCAGAAATATTCATACGTTTTTTATGTTACAAAGTTTACATACTTAATAACATACAAGGGGATTCCATGAAAACACAAACTCAGGGTGTATGTGGCGTATAAGTGCATGTAGATATTTAACTGTATTTGGATTAAGTAATCCGATTTGTCTATTTAAACAAATGATGAAAAAACACTTTACATCTTTCTAAATCTCTTGGCAATAGACACAAAAGGATGACACGATAATATAGTGCATTACTGCACGACATTTGAGAGAGAGAGAGAGAGAGAGAGAGAGAGAGAGAGAGAGAGTTTAAATATATTATATGTAGTTTTGCAATGTTGCGTGTTCACCAGCTATTGTGACTCCAGAAGAAAGTTGGAAAAGTTTAAATATAATAATGGCATTCTTACACTAAGTAATAACATTTTTCTTTTTTGTGAGGTCGTTTTCCGGGTATGGAAAATGAACTATTATCTCTCTTGAAAGATAATGAAAATCGAATATAAACAATACTCAAGCTAGGTGAAATCGTCTTTTAATAGGGGTACTTTCTATCAGCTAATAAACGAAATTACTTAACATCGCTTAATTAAGGGAGTGCTCGTCACGAAGTAGTTTAAAAAGATGTTGATTGTCTTCAGATATGACTTTTGCCTGATATCATGCAGTTGCTTTTTACACAAAACTCAACAAAGAATTAATGATATTACCTGTTTAGTTATTTATTTACACAGGAGATTTTACTGAGGTGTTAAATGCAAAATATGAGAAATGATAGTGATTAGAAAATGGTTTTTACAGAGATATACCCTTACAGAGTTTGCTAAGAAATAAAATTACCAGAACACATTAAGACTTATCAAAAATCACCAGAGATTGAAAACTTAAAGGAAATACATAAAATACTATGTTAACGTACATTACACAAAACACGTAGCGCCAAGAAACAAACAATTGGGTGCCTGTCAAAGAAATTCCCAGAAACAATATTTTTTAACAACGACATTGTAAGCAGTATATGAAAAGTATCTGAAATAATTCTACAGTTCCAAGAGATCAAAATAAACTAGCATAATCCATGAAAGGATTTAATCCATCTAATAGTAAAAAATCAGCAAAAACACTCTAGTCACTACAACGTTCACCCCACTAGCTGAGCCAAGGGTACTGTACCGGGGCACGTGCTCCCCCCCCAACCCCCCATGAAAAATAATAAAAAATATTAATATTGGAGATTAGATAATAATAACACGAAAAAAATAAAAATAAGAAATAAAGGTCTATTATAGAAATAATAATAAAATTTTGAGATAGAGAGAGAGAGAGAGAGAGAGAGAGAGAGAGAGAGAGAGGAGAGAGAGAGAGAGAGATGTATATGCTTAATATGAAATTTGGTGCCGCGACATGAAATTATTCAGGATCTACTCGCGGTTCACCCTTCAAGTGAAGAACTGAGGACGGACATCAACAGCAGAATCAGTATCTGCTGCTTCACTTAACAAACCAAGATCTCTCGCAAGCACTCTTGTGCTTCCTGCAAGTCAAGATTCTTTCATTTCAGCTCCTCAGCTAGTTCTCCTAGTTTTTCTGGATCTCTGCATTTTTTTTTTCTTCCTATGAATTTTCAGTTATTCAACCGTTACAAATATGCATCTTTATCCATTCTGCAAGTTACTTTCTTTGTACTTATGGTTCTCTAGTGTCAGCTACATTTGGCACCCTTTCAAATAATTGTCTGAGTCACATCCATATAAAAAATATAAGCAATAACCAGTCCTCTTTTCAGTGTGTCGGCGTTCCCAAACATCATCAAGAAAAGTATCACGAACTTAATGTTTTCTGTTTCAGCTCTCTCCACTCTTCGCTTGCATTATTTACAATGGAAATTCTTAGTTACTAAACTAAAAAATTAAAAAAAAAATGATAAAAAATGCAACAGCCAGTGCTTGAAGGGTTGATTAACTTTTAAAACTGTTCCCTCTCTGTTCATAATTAATTCGCATGGACAGTGAATATTTGATACATTACGGGGGCTTTTAACAGCAGCTGTTGCCAGAAATGGCTTACCACCCAATAATAATTGCCAGAGAAAGATTTTAGAAATAGATTTCAGGAAATTTTGCTCAACCTAAATTTTTTACATTTATCGCCATTGCTAATTCTGTGAATATGCCACAGCTCTACTGATTTCAAAACATCGTTCATAATCAGTTGCTTTAGAATATTTTCGTGACATGAAAATAACTTTTTTTAATAAAATGAAATCAACGCTGAAGAAGGAATTGGGACCCTCGAAACTGTAAACTTATAAAAATAAAAATAACATGAACAAATAATGGATTAAAATAGTACATGCAGAGCGGAAACCAAAAACTTTTTTTTACTCAAATCTCCCTAACATTTCTAAAGAAAAAAAAAAAATTCCATGAATTCCAACACGCAATAAGGATTTAGAACGTGCTAAAAACCAAAATTTTAAACGCATAACGAAAGTAGTAAGACTTTTAACAACCTCAAGAATGAAATTGTAAATCCCAACGAAAATAGAAATAAAAAACATACTTTGTTCTCAAGAACAGAAGTCACAACGCATACTTATAAAGATGAGTGAAAAGATAGCGATTATGAAACACTACATGAAATATGAACTAAATTCAGTTATTCTCGTACGAATAAGATCAGTTTGCTGTGAAAGTGAAATTTAATTAATAGTTCTGCTTGAAAATGCATCCAAAAAACATATCAAAAGTGGTCTATTATTACATATTTATAATATTATAGTAAGAATATCATAAATATATAACAATTATTCTTCCCCGTGTTCGCCTTTTCCATGGATGGTCATCACATAAGAATGTACACATGACTGCTCATCATGTGCGTACAACTTGGTCGTCTGAGAGAGATCGAGTGTCTGCTAATGCCCCTATTCTAAAGAAACGCCCATCGAACAAAAACCTTTGGTACACGAGAACAGGCAACACCTTAGTTGATACTGGCTATCCAGTTCCCTTTTAAATAATGCAGCCATACTACGATTGTATAGCTTACTCACCGACCTCCTCTCAGAGTTCGAGAGGCTTTGAAAGAAAACGATTCCATGAATCTATTCAAAATCACAGGAAGAGAATTTCGACCGTACAATTTCTATATTGGTCTTGTGGAGAGAGAGAGAGAGAGAGAGAGAGAGAGAGAGAGAGAGAGAGAGACGAACTATAATTTATTTCTGGAATCATTCCTCTTTACCTTGTTTGCGCCTTAACCAGCAACCCCTTGTTTGCACTTGAGCAGCAACACCTCCTTTGCACTTGAACCAACAATACCTTGTTTTCCCTTGAAACAGCAACACCACCGAAACTGGCGAAGTTATCCAGCAACAAGCGAACAGACTCCTGTCGCTACCGAAACTGACTTTGTCATGGATTCCACAAATTCCTGAAACTCAAGTTCCTTGCTCTGAGCGAGGACTTACCTAAGTTTCAATTCTCAAAACAAATTTAGATATTGTATTTACACGGTCACGAACAACGTTAAAAAAAAGTAACCATAAAAAAAATGTCGAACAAGAAAATGAGTTATACCATATGACACCTTTTTTGTCGCAACTTTGATCATTTGTGTAGAAGGTCGTACATCTTTTCCAAAGTTCATGTCACATGCCGGTCGAAGTTTAATTATTTGTGTCAGTTGGTATATATGACTTCGTACATCAGTTGATATTCCAGACGCTTTGCCTAAACAAGTGACGGTGATTCAGCATAACAAAGTTCCAAACTTATATATATATATATATAACATCTATCAATGAAAATAAAAGGCTACAATTAAATATAATACTCTACTGAAGGGAGAAATAAACTCTAATCTCTATACATTTAGTAAAATTTCTAATCGTCAAAGAAAAATTTAAAATGCCACTTCTAAAAAAATAATTCCATCAACAAAGACCTAACCCGTCATACTAAAGCTGTATAATTTCTATATATGAAACAACGCAGGATGCAATGAATGCAGAATATCAGAAATAAATACTTACGATGCATAAGGTTTTGATAATAGGCTTACATCAGATATGGCAACTTTAATCATTAACTATATACAAGCGAGAATGCAATAAAACGTAAACGACTGTAAAATAACTAACAGCGGTTGGGAAAATACTTTACACGAAACGAAGTTTTGTGCTGGTTAATGGTTAATGCTATTGTGGAAAAAAATACGAGTACACTGGGTTAGTATACACAGATTCATCGTATCTTTGCTTTTTCTGTAACGCGGCGACATCTGTGGAGATCATAAGGAGCTGTTCCCTGACAACCTAAGCTTCTGCGACACTGTACAGGAATAACGTAGCATTTTTATGCCATTGTGAAATACAATTACTTACGCATTTAATTACAAACGAAGTAAGAAATCGGTGGGTACAGAATTGATACTTTATGTTTAACACGACAATATATGAACAAACAAAGAGAGAAGTTACCTAAATGTTCTTCGAAAAGTTTGACGGATGCATAAATAGGATTCAAGTGCTCTGGTTTCCTTTTCCAAATGGCACTTACCGCACAATGAAATACACCAGCCCATTAATAGAACAAGTAAAATATGCTTCGGCGCAACCGAGTTTACTGTACAGGGTATAATCAAGGCCATCGTAAATAGATCTATCTTTCGGGTCTCCGTATAATGCTGTATGGGCCACGACCCTTGAAACCTTAACCGTGTCCCAGTGGTGGCTAGTCCTATGTAGTTCCCAGACGTACGATTAAGGCTACGTTAACCTTAAATAAAGTAAAAATTACTAACACTGAGGATAGAGGGCTGTAATTTGGTATGTTTGATAATTTGGGGGTGGATGATCAACATACCAATTTGCAGCCCTCTAGCATCAGGCGTTTTTAAGATCTGAGGGCGGACAGAAAAAGTGAGGACAGACAAAGCCGTCTAAATGTTTTTTTTTTTTCTTTCCAGAAAACTACAGAGACCGATGTGGATGCGTTGGGAGACAGATATCCTCTTTACGGGAATGAAAATATTGGTTAATTTAGATCATCAATCCATCCTGCACCGTCAATGAGGTTTCCTCTCACACAGATAACGAATGAGGCAATTAATCAATACCTCCATAACTGGAGCAATTAGTGATGCCAGTCAATGGCTGAGAGGCTCGAGTACCGAAAGGCGTTTCAGGACTGCGAATGAAGGGATGAGAAGCAAAGCAATAATCAATAATTTTCTTACTTATGAGATAAAAGGAACTTTGCAAATGGAAAGAAAATCATGGCAGGAAAGCAAAAAAAGAGCCCTTCAGGATTTAGTCTAATGTAATGTCAGGTTTTACTATTCTCACACGAAAACACAAATATTTTTAACAAAAAATACATTCAGAGCCTTAGAGTATGAGGAAGACATTTGCGGTGTCATAAAAAAAAAGTCTTGAGTCATAATCAAAATATGCAAGAATAGCATTACCGTTTTCTTTCTTCAAATCTGCGTTCCTACTTAAAAGAAAAAATGACCTACTTAAACCAAACTACATTTCAAAAGTATAGAGTATTTACAGTTTTTTTCCTATCTAGGCATTAAGTCTATATTGTATTTGGCCTCCAAAATAAATTTCTTCAGATAATATTATTTTATTTTTTAAAATGAATATATAAATAAATAAATAAATAAATAAAATAAAAAAATAAATAAATATATATATATATATAGTATATATATATATATATATATATAGTATAATATATAAATATATATATTATAAAAACACATAAACAATAGCATACAATCTTTCCCAGTGCTATTTTGTTTGTTTGGTGTTTTTCAGCATCGGGACCAACAGCTTTACGTGACTTCCGAACCACACCACTGAGGCGCTTAGTGCTATTTTGCTTTAGATATTAGTGCATGCTGAACAAAAAGGCAAAGAAGCAGGGGGACAATGCAGATGCAGAGAAACGAGATAAGTCAGAAAGACACGGAAGGAAATTGCTCAACCAGATTACAGACTATTTTCATTAGGACTACCTTCTTATGACATAAATATAAAATTGGGAAGGTTCTCTCTCTCTCTCTCTCTCTCTCTCTCTCTCTCTCTCTCTCTCTCTCTCTCTCTCTCTCTCTCTCTCTCTCTCTCTCAATAAGGATTTAAGGATTTCCGCGAGCAGAAAGGAACTGAAGTTGCGTGGCAACCACTCAAAAGCAGCATCATCCTGCAAGACTTGAATTAACGAAATTGTACAACTAATTGTTTTGATAATGAATCCCGAAAACTGCATGGCAATACGAAAATGTTTTATACAAACTACAGTTTAAAAAATACAAATTTGAAAGATTTCGAACGGTACCAGATCTTGCTGATAAGCGTTATCTTGCAAATGAACTTGGGGGAAGAGCGAGAGGTGAATGGTTGAAAATGGAGAGAAGGCAACGTTTTTTTTTACTAGTAGAGAGTAGTGATCTTTCTTCCACGCGAGGCCAACAGCCCAATTGAAAAGAACGGAAAAACACCAACATACACAATATTTTAGCGGCTGTAAATGAAAAAAAAAACTAATGAAGAGGGAATTGAGAGGCCTTGAGGTGCAATTATCCAAGATACAAATTGCTATGATCTAGGAAAACCACTCCACCAAAACGGTGCAGAAGCGTGATCGCGGACAGTACTGTAAAGCCTAGAATGCAGAAAACCTTTGGTAAAAATCTTTAGCTACTAAACGTAGAAACAGAAAGAATAAAATCGTGAAAATGTCTTGTCCCAGGCAAACCCAAAAAACTTATATTTGCTAAAAAAATCGTTTGGAAGACAAAGGCTTATGGAAATAGAAAAGCCCATAATTCTTTTAACAAAGAATTTTGAAAAAATGGGATGCCTATAGAGAATGAAATGACAACTGAAACTTACTTAAAAATACACATTAAACCGAAGAGTAATGGAAGAGGTTATGACATTATTGGTGGTTGAAAAAGGGTAAAAAAAGAATATATGATAATAAAGTGAAAAGATGCACCGATATTCTCTGTATTGACTAGCTGTGTTTTACTTCTATATTTCTCCAAATTTATCCTTTCATTTCCAGGTTAGTTTCATGGTTTATTTATTTATTCATTTATCAGCTGTTTACTTAGAAAGACCTGTTCCCCGCAGTGCAGATGATCTTTCAGCCTGATACCGATGAGTTAATACTTTAGATTCTTTTTAACGTGCTTCTCACTAACCTGGAAATGAAAGGATAAATTTGGAGAAAATTAGAAGTAAAAGTCAGCTAGTCAATACAGAGAGCATTTATTTTTCATAAACACTAAATCGTTCATAAGCATATGACCTTTTTAAGGTAAGCGTACCATTTGCATATTACAGCAAGTGCACACTAACATTCTCAGCTTGCGTCAGGAATCCATCCCCCACTCTCTCTCTCTCTCTCTCTCTCTCTCTCTCTCTCTCTCTCTCTCTGTGCTGGCTGGCAGAAGCAACCGTTGCACCGCTTTCCATCCACAACTACCGTCTGTCAAAAACCGTACTGCATCAGAGTTTGATCTTTAACACTGTTGATTCGTTTACCTTTACCGTGAACGCCAAATGCAAGACCAGGGTCAAATATCTTTAGTAATCGCATTTCATTATTCAAAGCTGTAGTGCCGGGAACGACTGGCGGTACTTCAGGGTATGAAAGTAAGTTATTATTATTATAACATGACTCAGCGGCAAAAAATAGAATTCAGAATGAGAAAAGGCGAATGAATGAAGAGAGGCAATGACAATAAGAAATAAAAAAGAAAACCTGCATCTATTCCTAAATAAACAGCAACTGAGAAATGAGAACTGAAGATAAAGGAGAAAACATCTGGTGATATTGCGCCACCTCAGCAATGAGAAAATAATGTATAAGAACAGACAGGGAGACACCTGGGGAACACAAAGGCGGGTATGAATTTTTAATACCTTAGACTAAAGGGAAATAACCATCCACTCAAAAATAACAGCTCCCCTTCCCAGGTGACCTTTTTTGTGCTCAAACAATTTTTGGAAAAGGTTCCACACTATGGGAAACATTGAGATTTTCATCCTTAACAACCAGAAAATATAATGCTGACAGGAACGTCCAAAAGGCACCTTACTGAAATGCAAAAAGCAACCTCCTTGACACTGTAGACCCCAGCAAGAATTAAATTCGCGCCGTTTTCTTCCAAAATACTTATATAGAAAAAATGTTTATGTGAATGAGGAATGTCTCTCTATGAGAGAGAGAGAGAGAGAGAGAGAGAGAGAGAGAGAGAGAGAGAGAGAGAGATATTTACTTTGGTCTGATGACAAATATCTTCGTACAACTACTAATCATATATAAAAAGATGGTATCTTTCCTAGATAGTGACCCTAAGGATTTTCGGGGATCGTTATCTATGAGTATACTCACATTTTTTGGTGGGCGTTACTTATCTTTATGATGTTTACCGTCTTTTGTTTATGTTTTTAACCGTAAGACCCAACGGGCTCGTACTAAACACGCTGCAAAGGTGGACACATATACCGGGCTAAAAGCTTTGCGGGTCACTATCTATGAAAGATCCGAAGATGCGTTACTATAGTAGATTCACATCAGCCGTGCATTTGATGTCTAGGCCAGTCCCTTACGCTCCTGATTGGCTGTTGATAAGCCAATCACAGGGCTGGACACTCTCAGTCTCTCTCGAGAGTTCACATAGGCAGGATTTATGTTCCATCTTTCCTGAGGTGGAGCATACATCCTGCCTATGTGAACTCTCTCGAGAGACTGCAGAGTTTCCAGCCCTGTGAGTGGCCTATCAACAGCCAATCAGGAGCGTCGTAAGGGACGGGCCTAGACATCAAATGCACG
>NC_087202.1:57837804-57840304 GCF_015104395.2 Macrobrachium nipponense | reverse complement strand
TGTACAACTGATAATTCTGTATGAAACTCTCAGCTGCGGCCCATGAAAATTTCAGACACTGCCCGTTGTTTTCTTGTGTTGTTGGCACTTCTAGCGGTGCTAGACGCACAAAAACGGCTAGCTTTAACCTTAAATTAAATAAAGACTACTGAGGCTAGAGGGCTGCAATTTGGTATTTTTGATAATTGGAGGGTGTGTGATCAACGTACCAATTTGCAGCCCTCTAGCGTTAGTATTTTTTCAGAAAACCAAAAGTGAAGAGAGAAGATGAGTCATGGACGGACAGAAGGACACAATAGGAAGCTTTGGCTCTGGCTCCATCTGCGCTTCGAGAGAGAATATTTTAATAAGAGCACCGAGGACTAGAAATGAACAAAAACTATGATAAGACTTCAAAAGGATGTCCTGAAGGGAAGGGAAATTAGGTACGTCCCCTTGTCTTCACATGACATGATGTACTCCAGGTATTCCGTGTCACTGTCATCTTCAACAGAAAGTCGATCTCATACCATGAAAGGTGTCATGCACCAAAGCTTTCAAAAGTCGGTAGGAAGAGTAGCAGAGCGATAATGATGATGATGATAGAAGGGAAAAATATTAATCATTACAGCTATGCCAACATTTCCGAGAATATTTTTGATCAATGACTAGTTTTGTAGCCCGGCTTCTCTTCCTCTAATTAAGTTCCAGACCACTTTATGCGAGCTATTCAAGAGACTCCGCATTATCTTTGTCGTATGAACGATGCATTGATACTGAACAAAAAACTTGGCCAGAAAAATGCTGAATTGTATACTCTTGTAAGTATGTAGGAATATTAACAAATGAAGTTATAAACAATATAATTTCTGAAACAAAAATAAGAGAATAGAAAATACTCTTGAAATGGAGCATGAAACAACGACGAAACACAAAACTGCCGTAAAATATAGAATCAGCAAGGCTCAGGAGAAAAAGAATTAAAAAGCATAATACTTTAAATAGCGAAACAAAATTACGTCACTAAAAGTGTGGAAGAAATGCTAGGAGGGTGGCTAGATGGGTGTAAACGACAAAAAACAAAACCGAAAGGAGGCAAAATAAGATGTATGATGATTAAGAAACATAAAAACAGGGGAACTAAGAAAGATGCGCGAGTGGAAAATTCATCACGGCAACGGTTTACTCTGGAGGAAAAACAAGAAACATAGGAAATAAACAAACTATATAAGTAAAAATGCACCGAAGTTTCTCCGACTTAATTGAGTTTTCTGTACAGCGTATAATACTGTATGAAACTTTCGATGTGCTACTGTATGAAACTCTCAGCAAAGAAGAGCCGGTCCAGTGTTGCCACTTTGTGGGAATTTCACACAAATCTGTGTGAGAAATGACCCAATTTGGGAGGTGTTGTGTGAAGGGGAAAAATATTCAAAATCTGCGAGAATTTTTGTGTGAATTCCATTTAATCGTGTGAATTTTTGTGTGAAGGCAATAATCAAATAATTTGATGAAAAATGATAAATTATCAGCTTTAAAGTAAATTTTGGTATCGAGGTCTTCAAATTTCATACTGTAATTTAAAGATAGAACCCTGGAATAACTATTACCTTTGCTGCATTGAGTGACCGACAGTTTTGATTTGGTTTCGATTGGTGATAATGTGATTTTGTGTTTTGTTTATACTGTGGCGGGGGACGTAGCCAGGCTGTGTTACAGCTTTCTTGCAATTTTCTTTATTTTCTACTTAAATTTCTAGTTTACTAATATTGCCTCGGTGACAATGAGTGCCACAAAAAAAATCTTATTATCAGGAGTACCGTTCTATTTGGGAATCGGATTTAAAGGTAAGGTTTGAAAAACATCAATTCACAAGTAAATATTTTTCCTATAAGCTAGGCTAGGCCTAGCCTACACAACTATGGTGTACCTTTGGTAATTTGGTTTGACAAGTCTAGGCCTACCGGTCAGCGCCCAGTTGCTCACCAGATGCGATCAAGTAGAGATGCGTCGGCGGTGCCAGACGCACGATCCATGAGTAACTTTAACCATTAATAAACTAAAAACTAACCTTTAATAAACTAAAAACTAAAAACTACTGCGGCTACAGGGCTGCAATTTGTTATGTTTGATGAAATACCAATTTGCATCCCTGTAGCCTCAGCAGTATGTAAGATCTGAGAATGGATAGAAAAAGTGCTGACGGACAGACAAAGCCATCGCAATAATTTTTTTAACAGAAAACTAAAAACAGGGAAAGTGGACGAACGGGTTTTTTTTAAGCCACGAGCGTAACAAGACAAATACAGCATTTTAATCTTTATCTGAACCCAATCGAGTTGGCAGAAACAATACTGTATTATCAAAGTCGGTAATATTGCCATCTAAATTCTGGGGAGAAATTTGATATTTCAAGGAGAAACGGCAATTATTTCAAAGTTAACTGAGCAGCATTATTTTTTTCCCTGTGAATGATTCTCTCCCAATTACCTAATATAAAGGGATGAGAAAAATTATACTT
>NC_087202.1:57827804-57832804 GCF_015104395.2 Macrobrachium nipponense | reverse complement strand
TATCCAAACGCTTTCAAGCACGTTCATTCTGACGGAACAATAGCAGCACAGTTCGTCTCAGCTGGTCGAAAGAGAGAGAGAGAGAGAGAGAGAGGTTCCTCCTTTGTATTCAGAGGCGGAGAAGGCAAGTAACTTTTCCATTTCTCTCTCAGGCCGGGTAAAGTTTCTCTTATTTAATTCTAGTGAAAATAAACTCGACTTTTTCTTATTTTCTTCGAAATAAACGAAAGAATTTAAATGAACAGAAAAACGGCCAGCACCATCCAATTCAGTTCGTTAACCGACAGATAACAAAGAGCTTTCAGGGAAGATGGAGAGACTTAAAGATGTAGAATTAAAGAGACTTCAAGGGATCATGAAGACTTCATGTGAAATGAAGAGACTTGAATGGAAAGGAAGAGACTTCTAGGGAAATACCACTGGAGATTTATTACCTTTACCTGCAAACCTTCCTCCAATCACCCATTGACTCCCTGTTCATAAGATTTGTATGAAAGAAAAATCCTGTATTTACGGGGAAAAAACTCCATTTGCGGAGATGACAAGTACAGGTAAAATTTCAGTATTTATGCCCCTTTTTAAAAAAACGGGACTGCATGGATATTGCCCCCTCCGGTATCCATAATTTAGTTGAATATTGAGTTCTGTAACCCCTGGCAAAATATTTTGATCTGGCCTGTACTTCAGTTTTAAAAAGGTCAATGACAACACAATGCAAACAAAAACGAAACAAACCATAAGATCAATAAAAATGTGAAAGTGAAATCAAAGTATTGTTTGGATACAGTATTATTAGTTTATCTTACAGTTGATATATGAATGATCCTAAATTCAATGGAAACAGCTATTAGTACCATGATAATTATATTAAAAACTGAACTGAAATGATTGTTGTATTATTAGTTGTACGCCAGTGGTGGGAAGAGCTTCCACAAGGCGAGAGCAAATCTTCTTAAATCTTATACGGTTTTCATGGACACAGTCTGCAAACAGATGTAAATACCTGTTCATGCTATTTCTGCATCAAATATTCTTGCACAAAGCGCTCTTCAATATCGCATGTCTGAGGAAACAGAAGATCGCAAAAAGGGACAAAACCATAGACTTTTTCCTTACACTCTGTTCTTTCCAATTTTTATTGATTTCACCCACAATGCTTGACCTAATAAAATTGGCAGCATTTGGAGAAACCATTTTAAATGCTATGCTGGATTTCCACATTTCTAATTTATTGATACCTCAGAATTTGACAAAAACAAGATTCGATCACTTCTCAGCTTTCATTTTTCGATTTAAATGAAGATAACGAGAATATAATGCACGTCCAGATGCTTATAAACCTATTAAATTATAGTTATGTATGTAAAAATACCAACTGTATATCATTCACAAATCAGTTCATATAGAAACTTCCATTTGGTTCCCAAACTAGTTCAAAACTTTCTATTGAAACCGAAATGCAGCAGACAATGCAATCTCATCCAATGACTGGTTCTATATCGAATCACAACAGAAGCTCGAAATTCTGGGGTCGTTTGCTTTGACAGACTTCATCCGCCACCACAATGCATCAATCGGTGGCCAAATAACAACTCCCAAAATTGTGACACCACCACTTTATGTGAGAGAGAGAGAGAGAGAGAGAGAGAGAGAGAGAGAGAGAGAGAGTCGCATATATTGCAAAGATAAAGATTTATCATCATTATTTTCTCCTCAAACGTCATCAGACGCAAGGTATCTACCTAATTCCGCCTCTCATGACTTTCTTGTGCTTTATCCTCCACAAATCTCCACTCATCTCCAGGCTCCCGTTTCTCAGTTCTCATCTATAAATCGGTGTCTTTCAACTGACGTAATGATCAAGTCTACTATTCCCAACCGGGTGGTGCAAAAGACATACCGAAGCTGTTCCATCTTCATTATTCATTTTCTCACTTACATAAAGGAGCTTTCGTAATTGTCTTTTACGTTATCTTCTCAATGTATCTTGCCACATACCACTTAATATTCGTCATGAATGTTTATTCTTACACCTAAAAGTGTTCTAGATACTGTTTCACTCTCTTAATGAGCCATATCTGAATAGAAATACAGATCGCACTGAATCTATATTTCCACCCTAATTCTATAAGCAGCCCTGATGCCATTGCCATTCCTGAATACATGGGTTTGCCACTATAAAAAAAAATCAACAATCATAAAACTCAAAGTCTTTATTATATGCAAAGCTTTAATGTAGTCGTAATTCCTCCCCAGTTTATCGAAATGGTGTAAGCCATTTTTTCCTTTCTGAGAAGTCTCTAATCAGATAATCTTTTGAGGATATCTGGTTGGCAAAGAGTGATAAAGCAAACAGATGAAATTCTGATATGTTACAGAGTATCCAAAACAGGACTGGATGGAAAACTCCAAAACCTAAAAAAAATTATTACGTTAGTTAGTCAAAACAGGGAAGAATTAGTCTGCAAAATAACTTTCTGTCAACTGACTTTAACATCCTTAAACAAGAACAAAGTAAAACAAAACCACCCTCGTGAAACGGTTAGATAGATATATACATCGATAAATAAGAAAATATACTATTAAGCAATTGTTCAAGAAATATACTTAAAATTGTAGCCAATGTAAAATCAGTGCACAAGAATATAGGAAATGAATTATCAAGTAACATAAATCAGATGAATTTAGTACGTAAACTAGCTCTTAATTTACAATGGACAGTCATGTTTCGTACTACAGCTCAATCCATACAGGCATGATGCTGATAAAACTGGATCACACTTAGCGCAAAGGAAACTTTTCTTATAGAGCGTCAAGATATATAGATGAAGGCCCTTATAGTTGCATTTTACAGCGGGTATTATGCCCTCGAGTCGTCTACCTGTGATGCAAGATAATAGTTAGTTACAGATTCCTTGACGACGAAATAACAGTTTTCCTTTTTCCCTCATCCAAAGAAGGCTGTCCAAATGAAATCAGCTGAGTGAAGCTGCATTTGGCATTCTATATACCAAAAGAGGGGTGAAGTTCAAGGAACCACAACAAAGCTAAATTGGACATCACCAGTTCCTCACAAGTTTATTGGCCACAATGACATCATAACTTCTAGAATTCCTTGCAATTTTTGTGATATGTTACTAGCCTTTATCGAAAGAGAAAACAAATTAGGAAGCTTTCACCTTTCGTGGCTGGATTCTAACTGAAACACGAAACATTCCAACGAGGACCACTGACACATCGCAAGCGTTTCAAAGATAAAAGCAAGTAAAATGTGCGCCGAAGTTTTAACTGCGCAATCGAGTATTCTGTACAACGTATTACGTTGTATGAACCGCGGCCTATGAAACTTTCAGCCACGGTTGACCAGTCATATAGAGATACCTGACGCAAGATCATGGCTAACTTAAACCTTAAATACAATAAAAACTACCGAGACTAGAGGGATACAACTAGGTATGTTTTATGATTGGAGGGTGGATGATCACATACCAAATAGCAGACCTCTGGCCTCAGTAGGTTTTAATATCTGAGGGCGGACAGAAAACGTGCGGACGGACACACCAACAGCCATCTCATTGGTTTTCATTTACAGATTATTTTGGCAGGATTCCTCATGCCTAATATTAGAACTACGGAATACCGTGATCTCACTGATAGATCACAGTCATTTTGCACACCCTCTTTATTGTCAGTTTTATTACCTGTCTGTCTACTTCTATCCGTTTCTTTATGAAGTTTCAGGAAAGTCTAAGAAAATAGAGACGAATCCATGTTCAATCAAATATGCTGTCCAATTAACCCCACTACTGACGTCATTTTCAAGGGGAACTAGTTCATTCGCAATGTAACAAGTTTCAGATTTGCTAGGTTCTAGTGTGGCCTATGCCAGACTTTACGAACTCTCACCAGACGTAATGCAAACATGCTGAGCGAAATATTCCTGAGCACCTTTCCCTATCCCCTCATGTGTTTCACGTAAAAGTGGATGCAAAAAAAATAAAGATCTGTCCAGTTGTCCAGTTGTTCCAGTTCTTTTGATCTGCGTACCAGCAAAAAAGAAAAAAAAAACTAGAGGTTTTTATGTCCCGACACAGTTTCCCATAAAAAGTTGAGAGTTTTAAATTCAGACATATGTTTGCATCTCAACATCATTCAAAATATATGAAAGGCGCTTCATAAAAGGAAAGTTTAACTTTTCCTTTTTCATCAGTATTTCATAGATCCTTTTCCAAATAAAGACTCAAATCACTAGATATATTCTGTGTCAAAAGCCTAAAGGTTTTTCAAAATATATATCCAATGCAGATATTCACTGCGCCAATCGTCACAAACACAAGTGACCCCAATAAAAGCAATTTCCCAAAGAGAATGAGTGTAAGATGAGCAAATCTAAATTATTATGAATGTTGGAGGTTTTACATTTCCTTCACGAGACATTATTACAGGACGAAAGCAGCGTATGTCTTCTCGACGAGAGAAGAAAATTCCTTGATGGTTACCCAATACCGGCCCCCCCCCCCCCCCCCCCCCCTACCCCCACGCAGACTTTCATGTATTTATTTTCGCCGTCATAAAAAAAGTACTCTGAAGACCACGAGATTGGCTAAGTAAAGCGCATTGGCAAATACACAAGCAATAGTGCTGCATCTTAATTCGCTGTTTTGGATAGATCACACAGCCGTAGTACAAACATTTTCCTTTCTTTTTGCACAGCGAATTAGAGGCCTCATCTTATATATAAGGAACTGTCTCCAATATACAAAATTTGATCTCTCCCCCCTACAACCCACCATCCTCCGTCTCTCTCAATCTCTCTCACTCACAGAGACTTTGAGTTCTCATATCACATCCACTTTCTTAGAGCAAAAATCATATAAACTTAGAGAGTAGAATATTTGTGGATTGCGTTTTCAATTATTCTTCTTCAGTAAAGGAACAACCGAGATTTTATAGAACTAATAGAGGGCAAACTAAAACAAACGCTTTCAGTTGTTTTATTT